>NW_007732342.1:0-7246 GCF_000696425.1 Galeopterus variegatus | reverse complement strand
GTGTCGGTGATGGGCCATAATAATAATATACAGTGTATATTGACAAAATAAAAATTTAACGGAAAAAAAAATAAAATAAATAAATAAATATAAATTGATTTCCTATTAAGGTTAGCACAAGTTCCATAAAAATTTTCAAAAAACCAATTAAAAATACACAATTATATATTATTAAATTTCTTGGAAATTAATGCTGACTACCAGATTTGTTCACAAAATGTTTGGTATTTTGATTCAGAGTTATATAAATTTTAAGGCTATGTGCTCCTAATGAATATGGTGCCTACAGAACATAAGTCAATTCTTTACATGTGGAGTAATCTGATGATAACTTATATTTACAATGCTTACTCCACACTGCCATGTATCAAATATTCTAGTGTCATCAGATGAGACTGGAATGGTTTTCTATGTAGATCCGGCACTTTTCTAACTCCATGCTTTGTTCCTGGTATTTCTCTTGCTTGAAACTCTTTTTTCCATGTATGCCTGTGTTCCTCAGAACGATGTTATCTTTAATACACCCATACCATCTCTTCCAGGAAGCCTTTCCTAATTCACTTGAAATCACACCATCAGTCACTTCAGCCTGCCCCTGAATCCTTTTGTGACTCCCAGCTTTCTTCCTCCACTATGCTTTTCAGTGTTTGAGATAAAACTTATGTTTAGCAAAGAATCCTCTTAAATGTGTTTCACAAGGTAGCTAGCCTCACTATTCTTTTTTTTTTTTTAACCACAAGCACAAACTAAAAATATCTAACATAGCATAAAGAACTGAATGAATTTTATTTCTATACTGTTTTAGCAATTTCCTCCGTATGGGGTAATGGAAGAAGTAACTAATGTATAATTTTCATAATAATTACTGAGTACAAGAAGATATTCTAAGAGGTTGGAGATGTCTTTGGCCTGGAGAGGTTCGAGAGGTTGCCTGTGAAAATTCACACAACAGAAGGCTTCAAGCAGAGTATGCAACTCCTCTAGGAACTTGGAGATGAGAGGTACAGGGTCAGATACATTCAGCAACTTTCTTATCAGAACAGTTTCAGTGACGTTTTAATACAAGGGAACACTTGATTGACTGAAACAGATTTTTTTTTTTTTTTTGGGATAACAGCAATAGAAGTACTGGTGAATTGCTGAAATGGCAGAAGAGGTTTCACATCACTGACAATCCCAAACCTTCAAGACAAACTGTTCTTGAGCTTAGGGAAGAAAACTTGTGCTGTATTAGGACGCTTTCCACAGTTTAACGCATAATAGCATTTTCTATTTATCTTCCTAAATAAAATTTAAGCAACTTGAATCAACATGTCATATGGTCTTTTATGCAGATAAACACAGGGCATAACTTTTCAGATATGCCAAGTGAGTGTTTGAGTTGTATATCTTTTGGGGATCATTTTGCTGTATGAATTAACTGATTAATTAGTTCACCAGGTCAAATATTTATCTAGTTAAAAGGTTAATTTTGGGGCTGGCCCGGTGGTGCACTGCTACAGTGCGCCGCTTGGGAGCGCAGCGGCTCTCCTGCCGAGGGTTCAGATCCCACATACAGACCGGCGGCTCACTGGCTGAGCGAGGTGCAGGCGCAACACCAAGGGTTGCAATCCCGTTGCCGGTCCCGGTCCGGTACGGGCGAGACACTGAGGGTTGCGATCCATTGCCGGTCACGAAAAAAGACAAAAAGGAAAAAAAAAAAAAAGGTTAATTTTGGTTGTGTCTTCGAGGGCTGTAAATATTATTTTTTCAATAGTTGTTACCAATTAAGTTGAATCAACAGGAAATATTGACATGGTATTGAACAAATCTAGCTGAAGGACAAAAAAAGTTGAATTAACTACTGTGAGTTTTTAGAATTTTATGACTAGAATAAAGAGATATGAGCCAGTTCCTTTGCCTCATGATGCAATTTCCCTCAGACTCAGCACATGGAAATGTGTTCTTCACCTGAGCCTGATTCTTCCATGAGTCTGTTGACCTTATCAAAATTACGTGGACATCATAACTCTAATTTTATTTTTTTGTATTCTCCATAGTAGAAGTCAGAGACTTTTATTCAGTATTTGTTGGTATATTGATATTCATCTTCATCAGAATGAAAAAACAAAAACAAGAACACACACAAAAAACACAATTTTTCCATCATCTTATTCTTGCTTTTTGCTTTAGTAGAAGTTCACATAGAGAAAGATGCATAAAAGGAAGTGGATACTAATGTATCTAAATAGATCAATCACATGAAGAAAAGCCATAAAAATGAAAGTAAAATTATAACCCTATATGGAATATTATGAAGGACACTTGCATTGGCTGCATATTACAGAAAGATTCATTCTAGTTAGAGAGGTTGGGAAGTTTTCCTGGAGAAAGTAAGATATGAAGAAATGATATGGTATTAGTTAACTAAGAAAAGATAGAAGAAATTGATATAGGAGGTTATCAGTTTCCCTGGGCTCAGGTTACAGGACACACTTCTGGATTTCAAGCCATTGCCCAAGGTCTCAGGCCTCCTCCTCTAGGCCCACCCCTGGAGGAAAGCTACTGTTTCCAGTTAGACCTATTTTCAGCACCAACACAAGAAAAATGAGACCACAAGGCTGGCTTATGTAAATCCAATGGCTGGGCATGCTCACTAGAGAGGGGTTATATAACCCTGGTGGTTCAATGACCTTCCACTAGAGGTGCTAGAGAGCACAGAATATTCTTGAATATGCCTGGTACATGTGATAGGGTCTGACCAATGAACATGCTCTGGAAGAGACCAACTAAGCATGTGCTATGTTACATAACTGGGAACCACCCCCTTCAATGAATATTCATTAGTTAGCAAAATTATAAAAGCCAAATCCCAGCAGAAGGTGGGGCTGTTGCTCCAGGAGCCAGTGCACACTCTGCCTGTGGAGTGTGTCTTTCTCTCCTTCTGTCAAACTTACTTTCACCAAGCAGATGCTTGTTTTCTTGAGCCAGCCTGCATTCTGTACTGAACTTTAAGTATGCATTTCTTGCTTTTGTGTTAAACTTGGTGTGGTCTCTGTTCAGCCTTTGGAGCTAGGGCACACTCGCTCTCTCTCTCTCTGTGAAATCTATATCCCTTATTCATTATATTAAATCTGTTCTCATTTTCTACCATGACTCTGCTCTTGAATGCTTTCCTGTGGTGGAGTCAAGAACCTGGTAAGAGGACAGGGTGGGTTGAGGCTGACTATCCAGCCCTCCGAACCTTCCCTGTGACATCAAAATGAGTAATCCTGTTATGAGGACAGCTAAATCTCCATATACACAAGAGAAGCGCACACCAAAGAAACTGAATTTGCTTTAACTGCAGTGCAAGTTACTGATCATAGGAAGATGAAAATATATGCAATTGGATCTGTTAGGGTTAAGGTCATAGCAGTAGAGTTGATAAATTGGTAGATTCAAAACATATTTGAGAGGCAAAATCACAGGGCTAAGCAGTGGAATAAATATGAAAGAGTGAAGGTAAGGGAGATGTTGAGAATGACTTTTAAATCTTTGGCTTGCCTAACCGTTATCATCAAATATCTAGAAAAAAATAACTTATGTAGTATGTTAGTGAGGTTCAAGATGGCCTCCAATAATCCTCACTACCTAATGTTCACATTCTGTCTTCTCCCTTCTCCTGAATAATGGCTGACCTGAGTAATCAATAGAATACTGTGAATAATATTGCAGCACCCAGCTAGCTTTGTCTCTTGGATTTCTCACTCCGGAAGAAGACTTTAATCATGTTACGAGGATACTTAAACTGCCCTCAAGAGAAACCTGTGTGGAGAATAACTGAGTTCTACTAACCGACAGTACCGATCGGTCAGTCAGGTAAGTGAGGTACTTTGGAAGAGCATCCTCTATCTTCAGTAAAGCCTTCACGTGACTGCACTAATAGACAACATCTGACTGAATCTTATTAGGGACCTCAAGCCACAATTCCCTAGTTAAACCACTCCCCAATTCCTGGTTAGACAAACTGTGAAAGATAATAAATCTATATATTTTTAATTTATTCATCAAGTTTGAGATCATTTGTTACATAGCTGTAGATAACTAACAAATGCAGGAAGTTTCCAAGCTTGGCTTTGGGCATATTAAATTTTGGCCACTGTCAAATGTCCAAGAGGAGACTGTAAATTGGCAGTTAGATAAACTGAGACTTAAGAAGAGAGGTCTGTATTTGATATGTAAAGTCGGGAGTTACCTGTTTATAATTGGCCTTTGAGATCACCTGCAGGGAGACTATAGAATAAGAAATCTGGACTAGAAGAGGGCTTTGAAGACTTCAACATTTGATGGCTGGGAAGAAGAGGCTGGGAAATAAAAGGAAAAAGGACAAAGAGTGATGTGGGAAGAAGGAATATACAGGTTAAGATGTTCAGAGGAAAGGGTGGTTTAAGGGGGAAGATACAGCCAATAGAATCCAATGTTGAAAGGTCACATAATGAGGGATCAAAACAGTATTTTGAAATTGGAAGCACAGATCTATGATCTTATTGGAATTGCTAACCCTGTAACGTTATGGGAGGAAGCAGCTGGAGTTTATTGAAAAGAAGGAGACAGTGAAGGGAGTGAGGGGAAAACAGCTTATCTGCTTTATTCAGAAGCGTCAGCTATGTAGTAATTCAAAGTGTTTCCTCATTTGGCCATCTGGAAGTCATACTGAATCATTTTCATGGTTCATTTGTACAATCAAGTAGAGATCAAGTCACATTTATTACTCTTGAATTGCGATTTAAGATGATGATCACTTAATATTAAAGCCATCAAGATAAACAGCCATAACATAAAGAAGCGCAGCTACTGTTAATATTTTACATGCCCCATATAATCACACAGAACAAATTTATACCCACCACATTCACAACGCTTTATAGTAATGCCAGAAAAAAACTGGAAAACATGAAAAACAAGGTATGAAATTCAATAAACTATTGCGATTGCACATGAATTTGGAAAATAGACAGATTTGACTAGAAATGGATGGCAACGACCACAGGAGGGAAAGAAAAAAATATAGAAAACACGATGTGGCCAGAAAAGAGAGAAGCATGATGGCACATCATGATTAGTTACTCAAATGCAGAAATTACACACTAATTAGATACCAAATACATGGATGATAATGTTCTATTATAATAGAATGATTTCTTTTTCTTTCTTCTCCATTAGCTGCTTATATTTAGCATACTGCCACTTCACAAAGTTCCCTATTGCCACCTGCCATGGTACACCTGATATTACACTCACTTAATAATGGAAATGAATATTGTATTTCTTATTATCACTTTTGTGATGAAAATGCCTTTATTTTTATTTATTTCCATATAAAGAGGATGTTTCTTATATATTTTTTTCCTTATTAAGAAGAAAGCTTTACATGAGGCAGCTACAGATAAAAAATGCAATTCTTTCATATATAGGTGCAAATACCTTAAATATTTAATAAATAATATGATAGTAATTTAATGCAATGCAAACTCAAATTTTACATTTTGCCACATATTGCATATCATTGTACATTGATAAGCCTGACTATATAAGTCAAAGATACTCAGTTTAACACCCAGCATTAAAAAGGAAGATTATACACACACACACACACACACACACACACACAATGGCATTCTTCCCAACCATCTCCCTCTTTAAATTAACCTTGAATGATAGCACATTTTCATTTTGCTCATTCATGGTATTTACATTGTACATTTGAAATGATTTTTTGAAGTCTGTAATGTAGACATTTAACATGTGATAAAAATTTTGGTCTTTGAGCTTTAACAAGTCAAGAATTTGTTTCGTAACATTTTTTCTAAGTCACAGTTCTATAGGTCAGAAGTCCAGGTAAGCTTGGCTAGGTTCCATGCTCAGGGTCTCACAAGGCAGGAATCAAATTACCAGACAATTGCATTCTCACTGGAGACTGGGATCCTCTTCCAAGCTCATTTCTTTATTGGCAGAATTCAGTTCTTTGCAGGATACAACTGACATCCTCCTTTGCTTGCTGGTTTTTAGCCAGGGTCCTTTCTCAGGTCCTTAAGGCCACCACATTTCTCTTCATGTGGCCCACCATATCATTAGTCCATCAACAGTACATCCCATCCTTTTCATGCTTTAGGTCTCTCTGACTACTCTGACATCAAAGAAAGTTCTCTGCCTTTTAAGGGCTCATGTAATTACATAAGGCCCAGCAAGATAATCTCCCAATCTTAGGGTCAACTGTGACACATAACCTAATTCCATCATGGAGGTGACATCTCATCAATTTCTCAGGGAATTAAGGTGTATTTTGGGATGCCATTTAAGAATTCAATTTACTACTCCAGGAAAAAAAAGAGTGATTTCTTCCAAATATAAGAAACAAATCCACAATAGTTTCTTCAATTAAGGTAGCTCAACATATTATCTTCCTTTCCTCTATGGCGCAGAAGACAAGGCCAAGTCATATGGCTGTTCTCTGTCATTCCCACCACAAATATCTGCCTTTGGGTAGCATTTAATGTTAATCACATTCTCTTGCTTTCCATTAGAGTAATTGTTTGTCTTTCTCCCCCCTGTGGAAGATTATTACATCTACAATCTATCTACATAAGTGCTACAGGCTGTAAATGTATATCTTCTCCCTGGGTGACTATTATATACATAATCTGTTACCTTTTTCCATTAAGCTAATGAATGGTTGACACTTGTGATTACAACAATCTGGCATCTTTAAATGTTGTCTTAAAAGTAAAAAATTGAAATGGTCCACAGTCAAACCCAGTGAACATCTGTTTTGTATTCAGCATACGGTAAGATGTGCCTCCTGCTCCTACTAAAAGCAGAAGGCATTAAGTGGATTATGACTTGATTCCTGTCTTATTTCAGTCAAAGCAAACTTTGCTGATTCCACAAATCGTTTCCTTAACAATCAAGAAAAATTTACAAAAGACAAATTTTGGATAGTCCAAATGCTTATGTACCTTCGATTTATAAAAAACACCAAATTTAATGACAATTAATGGCAACACAGTTATGTGTAAGTGCCAGGTTAGATTTCAACCATTGGAATCTCTGTGAAAAGGTATTTTTATCTTTTTAGCAGATAATTCACAGGATTCAATAAAGAAGACCTAACCAAAGGAGATATTTTAAATGAGCTTTCCTTAGTTTAAAATTCAAAAGTCTGAAAAAAAATGGCGACGGGTCTGGAGCGCCCGCGTCAGGAAACAGCGTGATCCTGAGAGCTGTG
>NW_007732341.1:137348-138495 GCF_000696425.1 Galeopterus variegatus | reverse complement strand
GGCAACGGGATTGCAACCCTCGGTGTTGCACCCGCACCTCGCTCAGCCAGTGAGCGGGAACTGGTCTGTATGTGGGATCCGAACCCTCGGCAGGAGCGCCACCGCGCTTCCCAAGCGGCAGACTGTAGCAGTGCGCCACCGGGCTGGCCCTGAATATCCATTTATTTCTTGAAATAAATTGTTCATTTATGTCATTTAGAATGGTCTGTGAAGGCAGGGATTTTTGCCTCTTTGTTAACAGATGTCTCTAGCACCCCCTGCACAGGACCAGCTACACAATTTGCAGGACTGGCTACAAAATGAAAAAAATGCAGAGCCTCTCGTTCAAAACAGCAAAAAAGTTGCTGACATATAGTTGTTTCCTTTCTTCCACCGTGTCTTCCTCTTGACTCGTGTCTTTCTAAATAAAGAAAAGTTTTAAATGTAAATGGTTAGCGTGAATTTGATCATTCTTCTTTATGTTGTGCAATGCCACATTTACGTGCAAATATACGAGCATGTGACTTGTATGCAGATCACTGAAATTATGCCATTTGTGTTTCATTCATAGATTGTATGAGCCTATGTGTTTTATTTGTACCAGAATGATTGAAATACCACATGAAACTAACCTGTTTTTATTCGCTTTTTGATGTACGAATATTCTACCAACACTCTATCCCATGCTTACCTGTGCTCAGCTTAGGTCTGTCTGAACTCCCTCAGGTTGTGGGACCCCCAGAGCTCTGTGCTCATGGGCATGGTGAATATGAGATGCAAACGGAGCAGCGAGGAATGTCCAGGGACACACATATTGCAAGTGTCACCTCTGCTCATGAGCACGCTCCATCGTTCCCTCCAACTTCACTTACAAAACACAGGTTCAGGGCCGGCCCGGTGGCGCACTGGATAGTGCGCTGCTTGGGAGGCACGGCAGCGCTCCCGCCCGAGGGTTCGGATCCCACATACAGACCGGTTCCCGCTCACTGGCTGAGCGAGGCGCGGGAGCAGCGCCGAGGGTTGCAATCCCGTTGCCAGACACGGAAAAAGACAAAAGACAAAAAACAAAAACAAACAAACAAACAAACAAACACAGGTTCAGGGCCGGCTCGGTGGTGCACTGCTACAGTGCGCCGCTTGGGAAGCGCGGCGGCGCTCCCGCCGAGGG
>NW_007732341.1:110603-133643 GCF_000696425.1 Galeopterus variegatus | reverse complement strand
ACAGCATGACCCTTCGGCCCGAGCTACTGGGGAGGACAGGCTTCAGGTCACAATGACCCCCCGCAATGTGGGGAGGGGCTGAGGGCACAGCTGGACAGGGGGCTGCAGAGGTTTCCCTGAGGTGAAGCAGCTCCAACGTGCTGCTGAGAGGGTGTGGGCCCTGGATTCATGAAACTGTCCATCTAAAGCGCTGACTCTACCCGGGGTGGGGCAAGATGAAGCTGTGGCTGCCAGGCAAGGGGCGGGAGAGCAGTCAGCTGAGGTGGGGACTATGACACTCACTGGGGACACTGGGGGGGGAGCGTGGAAGCCCCCTGGGGACAGGCAGGAGGCACTGGCCTGGGTTGGGGGGTGTGGCTGTACGAGGGGAAGGTTCGCATCAGCTGGGGTGGGGGCCACTGTCAGGGGCCAGCGTCTGTGGCCTGTGCAAGGCCCCTGCCCATGGCCAGCCTGAATTTCTTGCTCAGGCATCTTCCTGAGTCGGTGGGGGGAGTGTTGCTGAGACGGGAAAGGAGTCCCTCAGGATCTTGGGGTTTCTGAGAACTGTCTCCACCTCTTCTGAGAAGTGCCTCCCCCAGACCCATCCCCGGGCCCCAGCCTGACAGACAGCAAAGCCCCACTCCAGGAGGGGGTGAGCTCCCTGCCCCTGGGGGATGCAAGTGGGCACAGAGAGCGGGGCCAGGCTGGGGAGGAACATGTCCTCGGAGTGGGTGAGGGTCTGTTCCCAGCTCAGAGACAATGCAAGTCAGCTGTGGCCATTTTGGAGTTGGGGAAACTGAGGCTTAAAGAAATGGAGACCTGCTCCAGGCCATTCACAGGAGTTCAGAGAGGTGCCAGTTCCCCTCAGGGAAGCTGGCGTTCTTGCTGTCCCTCCCTCCCTCCCTTCCATACCCAGGTGACACAAGGAGGCCTCTGCAGGAGCTGAGGGTCTGATGGGGGGTGGGCTCATCTTGCACACAATCATTTCATTCCTGCACCAGCCCCAGGCCTGAGGCTTCAGAATTTGCCTCATTTCATGCTCACTGCAAACCACCCCCATTTCACAGATGGGAAAACTGAGGCTCCGAGAAGCCAAGTGGATTGTCCAGAGACCCCAGTGGGTCTGTGGCAGATGGGGACTTGGACGCAGGTCTGGCTGCCTCTAGAGAATTTACAGAGGACTCAGGCTCCGCCTCACCCAGGCTATTTCTAAACAAATACAAAATTATTCTCAAACCGCCAAACTCCTACCTGCAGGGGGACCCAGAAAGAAAAATCAATTGGCCCACGTGACAGGGGCGCGTCTGGGAAGCCCCTCTCTGCCACCCTGGGTAGGTGTTGATGTTATTACCATGCTGCTCGACTAGTGCTCACCAGAGCAGCAAGCTGCAAGTGACTGCACCCTCAGCTCCCACAGGCCCCCTTTTTACATATGGGGAAACTGAGGCTCAGTCAGGGAAACCGAATCGTCCACGTTAGGACTCCTGAGCTCCCTGCCCATCGGTGCCTCCCCTGCCCATGTCCAGTGACCCCCCACCCCAGACTGGGAGGTCCCCAAAGGCAGACTTAGCAGACAGGATTCACACCCAGCTGCCACTGCCTGCAGACCCCCCATTAGAAACCTCTTTTCTGGTGCGGTCCACATGAAGTCCCACTGTACAGACGAGTAGACTGAGGCCAGCCAGGTGGGGAAGCTGGCCCAGCCTGGGCTGGCTGTTCGAGGCTGGACCAGGAAACACTTTGCCGCCTGGTGCGGTCCACATGAAGTCCCACTGTACAGACGAGTAGACTGAGGCCAGCCAGGTGGGGCAGCTGGCCCAGCCTGGGCTGGCTGTTCGAGGCTGGACCAGGAAACACTTTGCCATGGAGGCCTAGCTGAGCCCCTGTGGCCTCCAGACATGGCTGGCAGACATGCGGGGCAGGATTCCACCAGCTCAGCGCCGGGCCTGAAATATGCTTATGAATAATCATTCCAGGCAGCCCTGAGCCACCACGATCGAAGCCAGCCTGGTGGGGCTCAGAAAGTCGCAGGGGACCCAGCAGCAGATGGAGGGCCCAGGGCTGGGCTGTCCCTGCCCCACAGGCCACCATCTGTGCCTCCCCCAGGCCCAGCAGTGGGGGGACTCCCTGATTTTCCCATTTCCCCTTTAAAATCTGTCCCTATTCTGTCTACTACTCCCCACCTCTGCATCCCCTGCCCCATCCCACGGCACCCCTTGCCTCCTGCATCCGCCCTGCCCCAGTACAGCCTGCAAATCCCCTTGACACCAGGAGAGACTTTTCCAAAAGTAGCCTGCATTGGCCACCCCCGTCTGCTGGGAGCCCCCCACGGCTCCCTCCCTTCTCAGCAAAGCCCAAATACCAGCTCTGCCCACGTCTCCACTTGGTCTTTGAGGCTCTTCCACCCATCCCACCCCCCACCCTGCTCCTGCCAAATGGGCCTCCTTGCCGTGGCTGCCTCAGGGCCTTTGCACCTGCAGTGAAGGAGCTAATCCCCAGGCCATCTCTTCCTTCTTCAAAGGGCCGTCCTTGGAGAACCCTCCTTGGGTTCTCGGGCTCCTCCCCAGCCCTGGGTCGTTCCCTTTGGCGTTCCCTTTGGCGTCCCCCTCGGGTCCCACAGGCCTGGGGGGAGTCCGTGTCCAGGTCTCCCTGCCACCAGCCTCGGGGACCTCCAGGCGGAGGTCTATCGGGTCTCAACGGCTCCCTGGATGGATGGGTCTGTGCTGCCCAAGCCCCGGTCCACGAATAGGGGAGAGACCCCCTGCCCAGTCCCCACCTTGGCCCAGCCCCCTTCCAGACCATGTCCCTTGGGAAAGCCGGTCCCCAACAGACCACACCCCATGTAGATTGTGCATGTTGACCACCACGGCCCTCGGTGGCCACGCCCCAGCCATGACCCTCCCCTCCCCAGATGCTCCCAGATGAGGCCACGCCCCATTCGAGTCCCTCCCGCAACTCCGGAATGATTTGGGGTTTGGGGGCCTTTCTGGTTGCATGTTTTCTGGAGCCTCTTCTATCTCCCGTCTCTTCTCCCCCTCGTGGGATCGTGGGATGGTAGATTTGCCCTCGGCCATCCCGCCCCCTTGGCCCTTTCGCCTCCAGATCTCAGCCCAATGCCTCCACCTCTAGGAAGTCGTCCCTGATCCCTCTGCAGTTTTCTAATTAGACATCCATTTGTTTTTCTCTTGCAAGAACAGAGGTCACGGCCATTATGCCCCCAGCGCTCAGCCCAGGGGTAGGTGCCCAGAAAGTATTCTGAATACCTCAGTGTAGACATGTGAGAATTCCACTTGGACAGCCCTGGAGACCCCTGCCCAGCCCCCAGGCCTTGGGAGGGCGAGCATCAGTCTGGCTGGGCTTGTCCAGAGGGGTGGCCGGTGAGCCACCCGAACCCTTCCCCTCCTGGGACCCCTGGTCCTGTTCAAACCCATGGACTCCCGAAGACTTGGGGTACAAGGCCTGCAGGATTCTCAGTCCTTCCTTGTCCCCTCCCCAATTCAGCAGGTGTCCAATCAATGCCACAGGAGGCGACCATCCCTTGTCCACAAAATCCCAGCCCTCGGAGCAGGAGGAGCCTGTGACATGATTAATGTAAGTTCTGGTTCTCAGGGACCACGCATGGCTATTTGCTTACTGTGGGACCTCGGATAAGTCCCTCGAGCTCTTCCGACTTCATCTGGAAAAGGAGAGGGGGAATCGAACCGATGCCCTGCAGGGCCCTTGCCAGGATTAAATGAGTAGATGCTTAGCGCCGGGCTCGGTCACATGGCCCACCATGGTGGCTGCTACGTCCTTGTTCTATTTTATTTTATGTTATTTTCAGCAGCTGGCCGGTGCGGGGATAGAACCCGGAGCTTGGCGTTACCGGCACCACACTCTAACCCACCGGGTAACCAGCCAGCCCTCTGCTGTCGTTCCTGTTGTCCAGGCTCTTTGCCACCCTCGAGCCATCTGAGCATCCCCATTTGACAGATGTGGAAGCTGAGGCTCTGGAGGGGCTGATGCCCACCCAGACCCCTCCAGCCACTTTCCTCCAGCTGGCCCGGCCGGGCTGGAGAAGATAAAGCCGTGAGCCGTTAGCACTGGTGCGTCGTGACAGATGAGCCAGAGAATTCCTGGCCGTCGCCCCATCGATCGGGCGTTCCAACCTCCGTGGCTGGCCACGATTAATTTATGTGGGACTGGAGAACACTAATTAAGTCTGTTTAAGAGGAAGTTAACTTTAATGCCCTGACTGCCCACCTTAAGCACTGTCAGAGCAGCCAGAAGCTTCTGCCAGCACCAGGGAGACCCCAAGCTTGGTGATACCTCCGCCCGTGGACTGGCCAGTGTCCAGCCTGGAATGGAACTGGTGCTGGCCTGTCACACACCACCGGACCACCAAGACCCGGCTTTTTCCAGCCCCCGACAGCTTCAGCAGTTTCCACCTGAGTGCAAAGGACACAGGTGCCCCTGGTTTGAGATGGCCCTGCACAGGGCACACACAGGGTCGAGGCTGCCCTTGAGGCTGGCCCTGCCATGTGCCCGAGTGCCTGCATGCAGCATGTGACGCGGACAGAATGACAGCCACAGAGCTCCTTCAGCATGCCAGTTCCAGCCTCGGTGATGTGATCTCACCTCTGAGTGTGAGGACAAAGACTGGCGCACAGTAGGTGCTCAATCAGTGCTTGCCAAATCAGATTCTTACTGGGCTTCTTGCTCCCACTTGCACCCAGAATGGAGTGACCATTCTTGAGGGCAAAATGGGGCATGTCCCTCCCCTGCTGGAGACCTTCTATGGCTCCCTAGTGCCCTCCCGATAGAGCTCAGAATCCTTAACAGGCCCTGGAACATCGGCCTCAGTCTGGCCGTGCCTGGCTCTCACCACACAGCCGGGAGGAATTTCTAAGGCTGCCCCTCCACACCTCCCAGCCTTTGCACATGCTGGTCCTCCACGCCCTCACCTTGCAAGTCTCTCCATCACCCGAGGCTCAGCCCTCAGTCCTCTCTGACCCCCTTCCCCTCCCCGGGGCTCCCCCTCTGATCCCACCATGACCCCTGGGACTGGGCATGTCTGTGTCTGCTCTGTCTCCACCACCCGGCCTGTGACTCACCAGCTGGGGCTCCAGATCCCACATGTGGGGCTGGGCACAGAGATGTACCCGGTGTCCGCATGAATGAATGAACAAGCGACTTAATTCTCATGACAACGCTGTAGTGAGCATTGTTGTTATTATTCCTATTATTATGATTATTCTCAGTGCCTGTTGGGCAAGCTGCTAACTTGGTGAGCCTCAGTTTCCCCATCTATAAAGTGGGCAGTGCGGTCAGAGGCTGGACCAGAGCCAGGGTGAAGGGCTGCAGCTGTGAGGGCCAAGAAAGAAGCTGGCCAGCCCCCCTGTGCCCTCTAGACGTGCCCATTGAGTGGACAAGCTGCAGCTCTGCACAGGCAAGATACCCGGTCCAAGCGGGGCTGGAGCTCAGCCCACGGGATGAGAGAAAGTGGAGTGGGCACTGTGTGTGCAAAGGCCAGGAGGGTATGGAGAGCGGGAGGACCTGTCAGCCATGAGGGCCAGGCCGCAGGACATGACCCTGTGGGCAATGGGGAGCCCTGGCAGGTTCTAGAGCAGGAGAGGACTATGGTTAGATGAGTGCGCCGGAAATGGCTCGGATGGGCAGAGACGGAGAGCACCAGTCCCAACTGGGGACCTGCACTCAAGGCCTGGCCTCCACATTTGCTTGCTGTGTAACCACAGACAACTGGCCAGACCTCTCTGTACCTCAGTTTCCCCTTCTGTACAATGTGGGTAATGATCGTGTCAACGACAGGCAGTAGCTGTGAGTACAGAGGGCTCGTTTCACACAGGGCAGAGACGGAGAGCACCAGTCCCAACTGGGGACCTGCACTCAAGGCCTGGCCTCCACATCTGCTTGCTGTGTAACCACAGACAACTGGCCAGACCTCTGTGTACCTCAGTTTCCCCTTCTGTACAATGTGGGTAATGATCGTGTCAACGACAGGCAGTAGCTGTGAGTACAGAGGGCTCGTTTCACACAACCCCTCGGGAAGACGTCAGCCGTTGCTATTATGTTGGCTGCTCCTCATTTGTAAGCTCGGACACGGGTCTCCGCTGGCCAGCCAAGTCCCCGTGTCATCAGGGATGTGGAAATTCCTCAGGGGAGAGGCACCTGCCTCCCCCACAGCCCCTTTGCCTCTCCAGAGGAGAGTAAAGAAGCAAGTCCCCAAATCACAGAGACCTAAAATCCCAATATCCCAAATGTATGAAATCCCAAGAGGCTGAAATCCCCAAGTTCCCATATCTTGAAATTCCACAATCCTGGACTCCCAGGCTGTGGCAGGCGCCCACCTATGCCCAGGAGTCTGTGTCCCCTTACCTCTCGCTCCCCACACCCATTTCTGTGTCTTCGTCGTCTCCGTGTAGATTTTGATACGTATCTCATTTTTAGATATTTTTAAATGGCAGAATCTGGAGGCAGGATGTGGAGACCTTCAGGCTCCTTGTTCCCCATTCCTGGAACTCGGACGTTCCTATCACCGCGTCTCAGTCTGGAGTCCCCAAAAGCTGAGCCCAAGTCCAGGGCTCGGTGAAGGTGGGTTCACCGGGAGGTGCCCTGGGAAGTGGGAGTGAAGCACAGAAGAAATGTCATTATAAGACAGGTCAGTGAGCTGTCACTGTGTCAATAACCGAGGCTCAGTCCCCAGGGAACCTCAGAGCGACCGTAAGGAGTGGTCACCACCAAGCCTTGCTCTCCCTTTATAGAGAGATGTCCGCCTCTCATTTTGGTTCACCAGAAATGGAGTCACAGAAGTGGCACCCTGTGCATCTCCAGGGACAGGCAGCTGCAGCCATGCTGATATTCAAGGGGGCCACAGGGCGTAGATGGGAGGCCCCAAAAGAATCTGCTGCAGAGGGGCAGTGATTGCTGAGTGTCATCTGGGACAGACCAAGGTGAAGCTGGAGAGGAAAACAGACCATAAACAGCTCAAGAAATAAATTGCCAAGACAATTTCAGGAGCAATAAGCTCTTGGAGGAAAATAAAACAGGGTCGGGGGTGATAGAGAGGTGATGGGGACCCCCGGGATTGGGGAGATCAGGAAGGACACCTTCCGAGGGATGTGACACTGGAAGCTGAGACTTTGGGGAGTGATGGACCAGTGAAGAGCAGAGAGAAGGTGCTCCAGGGTGAGGGCGCAGCGCGGGCAAAGGCCTGAGGCAGGAACAAGCTTGGAAGGTTCAAGAAACAGCGGTGGGCATCAGGAGACCTCCATCTCCTGCAGGTGGAGAGCGAAGGAGCTGGAGTCACAGAGGTCAACTGGGGAGGGATGAGTTTGGATTTTCTCCCCAGGGCACTAGGGAGCCATGGGCGGCTCTTGAGCTGGGGAGGGATGCCATCTGACTTTTTTTTCTTAAATGTCCCCATGGGCAAATCCACCAGGTGGGAAGACTGGGAACAGCGCACCAGGCAGAGGGCACAGAATGGTCAACATTTTAGCACTGTAGCTGGTGGCTTCTGGCTGCTGTTTGCCTTCCAGGAGCAGGTCAGCGGGAAGGGGTTCCAGCGAGTGATAGACAGCGTCCAGAGTGGCCAGTCCCAGTGCCTCCTGCCCTCCTCGACTGCTTCCTCGGTGACCTCTAGGCAGGTCACCTCCTGCTCTGGCCTCAGTCTCTCCACCTGCCCAGCAAGGGTGTTGGGGTAACCCAACCTGCTGTGACATTTCTTGGGCCCCCCCTCCCCGATCCAGATCTAAGCCCCTCCCTGCATCCCCGGCCCCGCCATCAACTAGCCTCCCCTCTCAGGCAACATCTTCATTATGGAGCTGAGTTGTTTAAATAAATGAATTAATATTGACGAACCATCAGTGACCTAATAAATGATTAGTTAAGGCGCACATACATCACGCCGTGGGGACGCCGGGAGCCCTTAATTACTGCTGCGGAGGGGCCAGCAGGGCCACGGCCACTGCCCTGCACCCCTTGGTCCCCAGACCCCTTCCCAGCCACCCGGCTGCCCCTGGGTCTTGGGCTGAGCTTGAAGGCAACCCTTGCCCGGCTCTCCCTGTCTCTCCATCTCTGTCCCTGCTCAGGCCCCTCCTGCCATCCACGTGGCCTCTACTTAGCTTAATTCCACCTCCCAGCTTCCCCACCTGCCCCCAACGTCCCTTCCCTTGAAGCAACCATATTAAACACGTGACTCCATTTACACCCCTCCCTCACTCCACGGCTTTCTGTGGCTCCCCAGTGCCCTCCAGGAAAAGACCCATTTCCTCACCACGGCCCACAGGGCCCCAGGGTGCCCGGCCCCTGCGGGCACCGGCGATCTCTCCCTCTTCCCCATGCCCTGCTTCCTGCCTCAGGGTCTCTTCCCCTGCTGTTCCCTCTGCCAGGAACAGCCTGTACTCTCCGGGCCCAGGCAGATCCTGCTCTCCGCAGGCCACAGCCCGTATCCCCTCCTCCAGGAAGCCCTCCCTGACCTCAGAGCCAGTGGGGCCCTCACTAGCTGCCCTGGGGACTCGCTGTCCCTAGCTGTGCCCAGGGATAGACTTCAGCACTGAGTTGTTCTCCTGTTCAACACGTTTTCCTCTCTGACCAGAAGCCTGGGCAGGGCAGGGCGCAGCCTCACATGGTCGCTGCTGGGCCCAGCATGTAGTTGGCTCTCAGTAAATGCGCTGAGGAGTGGACAGGACGGAAGCCTCCCATCCGCCCCAGGAGGCCCTCCGTCCACCAGGCCTCCATGTCCCTGTCTGTCCAGTGGGAATTAGCCCTGACCAGGCACCTGCCCTGCTTGTCCTTGGCGTCCCCTGCGTGCTCATGACCACCCAGCCCGGACGCCCCGTCCGAGCCTCCGAGCTTCCCCCTCCTGCTTTCATCTTGGTCTGAGGACAGAGCCAAGCTGGGGACCAGGAGAAGAACCAATGGGGGGACCTGGGGGGATTTATGGGGCAGGGATGGTCCTAGCTCAAGCCCCTGGCCTGAGGCATCTCCACATCCCCCACCCCCAGAGGCGGCACCAGGAGCCTTTGGCTCTCTCTGACACCCCTGCCCTGCGTGCGCCTCAGTTTCCCCAGCAGGAGGGAGGGAGGCAGCTGAGGGCTCCCTGCCTTGACCTGCAGGGGTTTGGCAGAAGTGAAGGGAGACCTGAGGGTCTGCTTCTTGCAGTCTCCTCTCTCTCTTCCGGGGTGTCCACCCATGATGGGTGCCTGGCCCATGGGGAGCCGCAGGCTGGGGGGACAGAACAAGACACAGATTCTCCCAGCCTGTGACATCAGGGCTGGGCCAGAGAGGGTCCCCTCCCAGCTGTCTGATGACCCGGTCCCTTTGGGGCCTCCCAGACCTCCCCAATCTTCTCCATCTTGAGGGTATACGGCGGAATGACATTGTTCAGAGAGGGCAGCGGCCCAGCCAAGACCACACAGCCTACGGCGTCCATGGGGATTCTCCAGGCTTTGCAGCCCTGAGTGAGACGGCCCAGCCCCTGCATCAGGCACATGGTGGCTCCCGCCACGAGGCTCTTCATGGGCGGGGGGAAGGGGCACCTGAAGAGACCTTCGCTAATGGCTCCTGAGAGGGACAGACAGCATGAGAGGCTGGGGTGCCCTGGGCTTGGCCCCGCCCCCGCAGTTGGCTCAGCCCCCAGGAATCCCCTCCCATTTGTCATTGGGCCCTCACTCTGCATCTATTGGGCTCCTACTGTGTGCAGGGTCCTTCTGGCTGGGTGGTCTGGTGGGGCCTGGAGTGCACAAGCAACCCCCCACCCGACTTGGAGGCTGCAAGTCAGAGAGGCCGTACCTTGGAGGAAACTGAGTCCCAGGGGGCATCTCACCTCAGTGTGTGCCCAGTCCCATAGCCCAGGGTTCACCGGCCCTCTGACCCTGCTGACCCTACCCCCAGGAACCTGCTAACCCTCTTTGAGTCCCAGCACCTCCGCTCCAGCTGAGGGACCCCCACACTGCCCTGTACACAGGGTCTCTCCCAGAAACGCAGGTTGACCCCACTTCCCTGTCATCTTCCAGGTCCAGGGTCGGGGCTGCAGGGGTGAGAGGAGATTGATCTTGATCGAGCGGCTGACCCCATGGTCACTGTTGCCAAGGAGATGGCCCATGGGGGCTGGGGGGGTGACCATGGCCAGGGGGTGATGAAGGGACCGAGAGAGGGACAGAAATATGGAGGGAGGGAGCCACCAGCAGGGGGTACAGTCCTCACATCAGAGCCTCCTGGGCCTCCCGGGTGGGGCCTGGGAACAGGCATTCCCCCATCCCTGGACGTCTGCTGTTGGTGACCACTGATGGGCTCCTGTCTGCAGACTTGGCTTGGAAGCCTGAAGGCAGCAGCCACCAGCTGGCACCCTGCCCACTCTCCATGGTAGCTTCTCCTCCATTCACCCCCAGGAGACCAAGGAAAGTGTCCTCAGAGAAGGGCCAATGTTATGAGGCCCTGCAGGATGAATAGGAGTTCGCGAGGTGGAGCGAGTAAGATGAGGAGAAGCAGGGCAGCCCCCTCCTCTGGCCCTGCAAGCGGAGAGAAAGGGGTGGGTAGGGTGTCAGGGAGGGTCTCTGCCAGGCAGGCTCCATAATGGTGGCACCTCTGGCTATGGCCAGCTGCCTATGGCTGGGTTGTCGGCGCCTAGCACACCCTTCAACCTGTCCAGCTTCTGAGCTGTTTATCGGGTTCCCACTGGGTGCCAGGAATCAGGGGTGCAACAGGGAACCCCAGACATGCCCCTGACTGTAAGGAGCACCACACCTCCTGGGGAGACAGGCAGCAGCTGAGACCGGAACTGGGGCAGCAAAGAAAAGAAACGGGGGCGGGGCGGGGGCTAGGGGCAGTGTCAAGGAGGTGATGCTGAGCCTGGCACAGCAGCGGGTTCCTGGGGAGGCCTGGCACAGAGGGAACTACCAGGGCAAAGGCCCAAAGGTGGGCACACCTGTGGTCACAGAGGTTGAGCAATAGAGGCTGACTGGGGGGCCCAGAAACCACCACAGCCAGAGGGTCCCTGTGCAGGAGCCTGCAGGGCTAGGGGCAGGGTGACATGGTGCCTGTGGCCGCTGGAGGGGGAGAAGATTGAATGGAGGCCAAGGGGATGGAGGAGACCAGGGAGGAAGCAGGGTGGGATGGTGGCTGGACCCTGCACCTCACGGTGGTGGGGTCAGGGTGTTTGGGGCAGCTGAGCTGGCAGGAGTGGCCTGGTGTCTGGGGGCCCTGATGCCACCAGGTTTGTGTCCTGCTGGGACCCAGGTCTCTAAGGACTGAATCTGAGCTGTGGTTGTGAGTGAGCCCACATGGGCACACACAAAACATGTGAAGCTTCCTGAGCACATATGAGATGCCCCCTCACAATGAGCACGCATGAGCACATGTGAGCATGCACGTGAACATGTGTGAACACGCATAAACATGCCAGAACATGTGAATGCACGTTTGCCATGATATATGCATGCGCCAATACCCCAGGCCATGCATGAAAACACGCACATTTGAATATGTCTGGCACATGTGTGTGCATGCATGAACAAACATAAACATGCATCCCACTTGCAAACATGCAGGTGTGCGTGCACAAGCACCAACATGCCAGGACACATGCACACGTGTAAACATGACTGATGACGTGTGGACTCACCGGAGCCGAGCACACAGCAATAAGCAAACGTGTGGCAGCACATGTGCACCCACACGAACACGCCAGGACACACGTACGCATAAACACACGAGTGAGCACGCATGCCAGAACATGCAGAGCGTGATAGGACATATGTGAAGACACCAGCGTGTGCACCACGTGTGGCATGCCTGAATACGTCAGCCCTCGTACACGCACAGACCACAGCACACACGGGCACACGGGCACACGTGCCTGCACACGCCGGGGCTCACACGGGCACGTGTGTGTGAGCAGCCCGAGCAGCAGAGCGCGCCTGCGCAGACGTGGGAACGGCGGGTCGCCGAGCGCGCAGGTTTCTGGGCGCCGCGCGCCCCCTGGTGGGCACCGGCTGCGGCAGCCTCGTCCCTAGACGGGCAGGGGGTCCCAGGCCGGCCTCCCACCTCGCCACCCGGTCAGGCCAGCGGTCAGTGTGGGCGTCCCATAGTCAGACTGGGCTGAGAATGGGACAGGACGGGGTCTAGACGAGGGCCCCAGGGGGTCAAAGGCAGGGCAGCCCAGGTAGGACCCCCAATTCCTTCGCTGTTCCAGCTCCCTACCTGCCTCCCTCACATTAGCGACCGCACGCGCTCGAGTTTGGTGGAGTCTGGCCCAGCCCCGTGTACCCCGACCCAGGAGTTTCCCGGGGAGCGGACAGGGCCCGAGGATTTCCCAAGCCCACCTCCCCCAGCGCGGGGCGATCCCCCTGGGGCGGGAGACACGCGGCCTCACCCCGAGGCGCCACTAGGGGGCAGCGCGCACCTCGGGCCTGACACCAGCCCCCAGGGACCAGGGAGCCCCCCATGTCCCACCCCGGGCCCATTGGGAAGGGAAGGGTCTGAGGTGGACCCTGTGTGACCCTGAGCACCCGGCCTCACCGCTGTGTGCCTCAGTTTCCCCAGCTTCATGATGGGGACCTGGCCCGTCCTCGCAGGCTGGGAGACAACGAAGACAGTAAATAGAGGGACGAAGATCGATGGGGAGTTTTCCTGGAGAGGGGACGTTGAATGAAAAGTGACCGGCCACTGGGAAGAGCCAGGCAGGGAGCAGAGCCTGTGCCAAGGCCCAGGGGTGCACACGATGAGGCCGGGCTGGATTGTGGGGGTGGGTTTGGAGGCAAAGCCCACCCGTTGGAGCTGCTGAGTGGCCCTAAGTTTCTGGCCTGAACGTGGGCATGACACCGGATTCTGGGCCTAGGTCTGACGTAAAATACAGAGGTTTTAAGACAGATCCTGAACTTGAATTCTCGACTTTCCAAAGATGGGATTCTCAGGACAGAGCTGCCTGGAGAAAATTCCAGAGTCCCAGTTCCCCTGGCTGATGCCAAGGTTAATACCCCAAAATCAAGGGTGGCAGAGATGCCATGACCCCTGTGAGCCTCAGAGGCAGCTACCCCATAGTCCCCAAGGATCCCTGTGACTCCCAGGAACAGGGATGGCACCCAGGGCAGAGACTCTGTAAACCGAGGCCCAGGGCCGGCCCGGTGGCGCACTGCTACAGTGTGCCGCTTGGGAAGCGCGGCGGCGCTCCCGCCGAGGGTTGGGATCCCTCATACAGACCGGCCGCTCACTGGCTGAGCGAGGGGCGGGAGCAACACCGAGGGTTGCGATCCCGTAGCCGGTCCCGGTCCGGTACGGGGGCAACACTGAGGGTTGCGATCCGTTGCCGGTCACGAAAAAAAGACAAAAAGGAAAAAAAACAAAAAAACCGAGGACCAGCCCCTCAAGACAGGGGGGAGAGATCCTGGTTCTCATGCCCTCCACAGTTTCAGAGTTTCTTCATCTTTAAAACAGTGTGGCAAAATTAGCAGCTCTCCCCTCATCAATATGCAAAAATGCAAATCAGGAGGTGATCAAGCCACCACCCCTGAGGATATTTCTATGTGATGGATTCTATTGTCGGCAAGATGTGTTGGGACTGGTGTGATTATGAGGGGGTGACAGCGGTATAGATCCCAGTGTAGATCCAGGCGGGCAGGTCCTCGGGGTGTCCTAGTCCTCTGTCTGCCAGCACCCTCCCGGTGTGTGATGCCCCCAGCACCTGCCTTCCCCAGAGCCTTTGCAGTGGCTGTGGCCCCACCAGGATCACCTCCAGCCTCCACATCACCTCTCAGGACCCTCTCTGGCTGCTGGCTCTGACCCCACAACAGCTTCAAGTGCCTGTAGATGACCACTTCATGACCGCCTCCTCCCCACCTGGCTGTGAGCCCCCAGGGCAAAGACTGTCCCACGGTCCCACAGAGCCCAGGCCCAGCACATTCTGGCCCACAGACACTCCACAAATGGGAAACTGAGGCTTGCTAGGTGGAGTGGCTTGCTCAGGGTCTCCTGGGGAGGTAGAGAGACCATAATGGGACACAGAGGCCCTGACAGTAGTGTCCACTCGCTCACTGGCACAGGCAGCAGGGATGTGGGGGGCTCTAATGCCACCAGAGTGGGCCCAGCCCCCAGCCCTGGCCTGCAGGAGGAGGCCCAGCATGGGGGGAGACCGAGAGAGACAGAGACAGAGATGGAGACAGAGAGACAGAGAGATAGAGATGGAGACAGAAAGAGACAGAGATAGAGAGAGGCAGACAGAGAGATGGAGATGAAGGCAGGGAGAGAGAGAGATGGAGACAGAGTCAGAGAGAGACAGAAAGAGAGAGAGAGAGAGAGAGAGAGAGACAGAGAAAGACACACAGAGAGACAGAGAGAGACAGAGATAGAGAGAGAAAGAGAAACAGAGAGATAGAGCCAGACCCCAGCACGGCCCCTCCCAGCAGAGCTGGCTCAGGGCCAGCCGCCAGCTGCCGCCACTGCCGCCACCCTCCCCACAGCCAGAGTGGGGGCTGGGCCCGCGGAGCCCCAGCTGTCGCTGCCACACACACGGCCCTCTGGTGGCCCCACCAGCTGCCCTGGGACCCCACAGCACCTCAGGCTGGCCAGCCAGAAGGAAATACCTTCGCCTGGGTCACCTCCACCCCGAAGCCTCAGTTTCCTCATCTGCGAATTGGGGACTGTCACCCTTAGCTTCTACATCCATTGAGTACCTACTGTGTGCCAGGCCTGGGGGCTGCCCTCCTGGGGCAAGTTAATCAGATTGTTCTGGATGTGGTAAGTGCCCAGGAAGAAGTAATACACAGGCCAGAGAGTGTGAGAACGTGTGTTCCCGAGAACCCGCCCGTGCAAATGCCCTGAGGTCAGGATGAGGACACCGGGCCCTAGAGCAGGCGGGGCCTCTGGTGGGAGAATTGGACAAAATGAGGTCAGGGCCACACCAGGTGCACAGAAGGTGCTTCATGCCACCCCCTCCCTGGTTTGCTCCTTTCTCTGGATTCTTCTTTTTCTGCAGGGTCTGTCCTGGCCCAGCCCTGGCTGTGGCTGTCTGTTCCCAATTCTGTGTCTCCTCCCCCAGCACAAGCCCCCCGGACCCCAGCATCGACAAGTCACAGGCAGGACAGGAATGAAGAGTCAGTCAGTGAATCTCTTATTCTTTTCTGTGCCCATTTTGCAGACTTTATAAGTGAGGCACAGAGAGGCCACTGGCCCAGCCTGGGACCCAGCATTCTGCCCTGCCGGGGGCCCAGCTGAGGTTGCTCCAGGGCCAGACCCCACCCAGACAGTCAGGGTGACAAGGAGGCCAGGCCTGAGAGACCAACAGCTAGGGGGTCCCATGAGGGTCTAAGACCAGACTCATCTCTACACCGGCCCTTGCAACTAGGGAAACTGAGCCCCACAGTCAGGGTGTCTCCATGGGGTCACATGACCCAGTTTCTCCTGGACTGCACTTGGGGCTGTCCCTCCCCTATGGGAAGGGGCTGCCCCTCCTTTGTCCCCCAGCACCTGCCTGGAGACCCAGAGGCCCAGCCTCTGCTCAGCCTCCGCAGCGAAGACCGCCCTCCTGGGGCAGAGCTGCCCTGTATCTTCCCTGGACCGAGACATTCCACTGTCCTGGGCCCCTTCCTCTGTAAAGAAAAAATTTGGCAAAGTAGAAATGATGGCTTAGGACTGCGCTGGTGTAAAGACAAGTGTGACCCAGGCTGGAATCATTGTTAAACATTCACCGTGATTATGTTCACTTTTCTTTCTGATTTTAAAAGAAATGAAAATGTTTTCATGGGCTCCTAAATGCGTCCCCGGCCTGGGCCTCCCACATCTGGGGGACAGGTCAGCCTTGACCCCGGCAGGCGGTGCTGTCTTAACTCCCTTTGACGGAGGAGAACTCGGCCTCCGAGCGAGGGAGTGGTTCTATGGTGGACTCACTGCACAGTGCTCCTCGGCTGCAGTTCACGCGCGCGATCGACCTGGGGGCACTCCCCGGGACAGCAGGGGAATCCCCCACAGGACCCCAGGACAGCTAGGAACCTGTCCCCCCAGCCAGGGAAACTCCCAGTGAGTATTGTGATTGAAGGGGAAGGGGGAGCCCCCATGAAAACCCACCCAGCCACCCCCATCCTGTGGCTGTGCACCCGGAGCTGCTGCTTCAGCCAGCGAGTTGAAAAACTAAATTTTCTTTTTATTTAAAAAATCCTGAAACACACCAAGAGAAATGATCCGCTTAGGCAGGGCATAAAAGATAGCAGAGGCTAGACTCTGAGAATACTGGTGTCCCCCGGCCCCCCGATGCATACAGGACAGGAGCTGACAAATTCACCTTCCAAGTGTCCTCGCTGCCTAGTCACATCCTGAGTCCCACATCTGTTATTGTATATATTGTTAAAATGAAAATGTTAACGAAGAGAAATACACCATGAAGTCTCAGCTCATCCCACCTCTTAAATAAAAATACAAAGTAAGAACTGAAAGTCACCCCCCTCCCTGAGCAACCGCTGAACCCCCGGGGCATTTCCTCCTGGGCCTTTTCAATTTGTGCTCTTTTCCTTTACAAAAACTTTACCCCAAAAGTGGTGTTGTGGGTCTCCAATTTGTATTTTTTACCCCCAAACCGTCCACCTCAGGTATCCTTCCTACTCAGAACACACATGCAAACCCCGTTTGCGGGACGGTGGACAGCAGTATCCCCTGCACGCCTGTGTCGGAATCTTCTCAAGCACCCCCTTTGGCTGGACACTTGGATTGTTTCCAAGTTCTCGCTGCCGCAACCCACGTTCTAATGAACACTTCTGATCGTGCTATTATTTTTATTAGATTTATTAGGTTGTTAGGAATGGAGTTGGGGGGGCTATCAAGGGATGTAGAGTCTTTTTATTGTAATAGGCATCCCCCTCCCCACCATGGTCTCCCACACCTACCTTCAGCAATCTTCTATGGTTGTGATAACTGTAAAGACAAAAAGTACCTTCTTGTTTGAGTATTCATTTGTGTTTCTTCTTGTGTGAATTCTTCGTTCATTTCTTGGTCCAGTTTTCTGTTGGTTTTTTTTCTTATTGATTTGTATGAACTCTTTGTATATGAAGGACACACATTCTTCCTCTATTACCATGTTACAAATATTTTCTCCCCAGCAATCCCATCTCATCTAACTTCATCTGTGAGTCTGTTACTATTCCGAACTCTTTGTATATGAAGGACACACATTCTTCCTCTATTACCATGTTGCAAATATTTTCTCCCCAGCAATCCCATCTCATCTAACTTCATCTGTGAGTCTGTTACTATTCGGAGGTGTTTAATTTTTATGCAGTCGAGTTCAGATTGTTTTCTATGGCTGGGCTTTGTGCTTTTTCCACCCCCAAAGAGGGCAAGGAGGTGTGGAGCCAGCCTTTGCCAAGTATCTTCTGATCCTAAGAGTGCAGGGACCTCAGGAGTCCAGCACCTCCCACCCACCCAAGCCTGTCTCACACTCAACCACCCCCAGCCATTTGAAAACTCACACCCACAGGAGGACAAGCATGGGCCAGGCCTGAGCCTAGAGGTCTGGGGACCCACAGGGGACTGGCCACCACCCCTGATAGGAGGAAACATGGCCTGCCTCCCTCCCTGGCCTCTTGGACGACCTATTTGTGCAACCTGTTTATTTTCTCTGCAAACACCCAGCAGGGTCAGCCCCAGCCACGAAGCAGCATGTGCAGCTGATTCAGCTTCTTCGGAACTCAGTTTCCTCCTCTGCAAAATAGGGGCCACCCACAGCCCTTACTCGATGGGCTGGCACGGGAGCAGCACGGGACACGACAGGCATAAAAACCGCGTCATGGCGTCAGGCACGTCGCAAGCACCCAGGTGATCTCCTCCTCTTGCCCCTTCTCTAAAACTGGCATAAACGCCCACTCGGAGACGTGGCTCGTGGGGGTCCTGGGCACAGAACCTTACCTGGCTTTACCGCCTGGAGGTGTGACTTGGGCCAACTGGCTGTGTCCCTCTGTGCCTCATTTTCCCCACCTGCAAAATGTGTGCCCACAACAGTCCCCACCTCACAGGGCCGATGTTACAGGTAGGGAAACCTCGACGTGAGCATCCCTGTGAGTATCCTAGTCCCCCCAGGACCCCAGACGTGGGGCCTGGAAGGGGATCTAGCCAAGTCCCAATTTTCAGAAGGGGAAACAGAGGCTCAAGAAGGGCAGCCCCTGCCCAGCGTCACATGAGCCGGGCCCCTGCTCTTAGGGCCACCATCCAGGCCTTCCAGCTCACCCTTGGAACCTTGAGCACCTACCACATACCATGTCTCGTGGCGTAATAGTGAACAAGACAGCCGAGGTCCCCGCCCTCGGGGGGGCCCTAATCTGGTGCAGGTGAAAAGTGAACGGCAAAGAGACGTCTGGTGACAGGTGCCGCAGCAGGGGCAGGGGCCTGGTCTGGGGGCTGGGGAGGCTTCCTGGAGGAGACAGCACCCAAGCCAAGGGCAGAAGGGGAAGGAGGAGAGAGCCAGGTGCAAAGAGAGGAAGGGTGGTCCTGGAGGACGGTTCAGTAGGGGCAACCGGCGGGGCATGTGGAGGAACGGTGAGGGCGGGGGGACGTGACGGGGCCGGGGGCGCCGGGAGCAACGGGACGCCGTGTTCCCGGTGCAGAGCTGCCTCTGGCCGAACCAGGGAGGGTAAGGAGGCTGCGAAAGCAGCAGGAGGCCAGGGTGGCCTGGACTCCAGACAGGGTGGCCTGGGCTGGGTTGGGGACATCAGTTGGTGCCACTCCTCGGTCCTCAGCACAAACCCAGGGAACGGCTGCCTGCTCCACCTCCTGGCCTTGCCTGAGCTGTCCCCAGTGCCTGCTCAGCCCTCCTCGCCCACCAGGCCGGGGACAGCTCAGCATCTGTGCCCCAGTCCAGGGCAGCCACCCTGCGCCCCAGCTGGGCTACCCAGCCCTAAGTCTCTGCCTTGAGACCATCGCTCACTTCATGGGTCTGGGGGCATCTGTGTTCCTGTTTGCCTAGGGGTCTTTGTCACCTTCACCGGAAGTGCCAACAGGTCTGGGTTTCCATCTGTAAAATGGGCGTCTCCTTCTGTCATCCTTTTTCCTGCAGGTGTCTCACCCACAGCCAGGTTGCAGGCCACCCTTCCTCCCCCCCAATGAGACCATACTGCCCCTTGGCTCCCCAGCACCCTTGAATAAAACCCAAACTCCTAAGCCCGCCCGTGGGTTCGGATCCCTATATAGGGATGGCCGGTTCGCTCACTTGGAAGAGCGTGGTGCTGACAACACCAAGTCAAGGGTTAAGGTCCCCTTACCGGTCATCTTTTTATTTAAAAAAAAAACAAAATCCAAACTCCTTAGTATGGCAAGGTGCCCTCGAATGGCTTCTGAACTCCTGGCCTTTGCACCCATAGGACCTAGGGCCTTGATTGCCCTTCCCCCATTTCTGGGAGGCACCAGGGCGCAGGTGAGTGAGCTCGGGAGGGCAGACAAACTGGGTGTGGGAGTCTGACCCAACTGCCCGTGAGGGGACTCTTGAGTCTGAGCCTCAGTTTCCCCATCTGAACAATGGGATGATTTCCTTTGTCCCCCAGGCAAAGCTCAAGGCAGCTGGAGACCCCTGGGAAGAAGGGAGACATCCCCGTGGGGCCCAGACTGTGACACTGCCACCCCCACGCCACCTTGGGCAGAGGTCAGGGGCATGTGGGCAGTGGGAATCGGGTTAGGCTTCCTGTCCCCTGTCCCACCCCACCTGGGGTAACTGGGTCGGACAATGACCCATGGGGGCTGATGGGTAGGCACCCCATGTTTGCACAGGCCACCCCGGAATGTGGCAGGACAGGCCCCGGGGGGCCCCTGAGTCAGGAGCTGTGGGCACCTGGCCAGGAGGGGAGGGGCCATCTATAGCAGGTGGCACTGGCCCAGAGATGGATGGGCACAGGACAGGTGAGGAGGGAGCTGGGTGGGGGTCTCAGCTGGAAAGAGGGTTCAGTGGGGTCTGACTTGTCCATTGGGGCTCTGTCGCAGATGAGGGCTCACTCATCCACTCACTCACTGGCTGTCCCCTCTCACACAGCCCCTCCTGGCCATGCCCTGGCTCTGTCCACAGGGCCTGAACACTGCCCCACACATGGGCTTTCCATCCCCCATTCATTCCCACACTTGCCCTGAGCTGTCCCCACTCAGAAAAGGGACCACCATTCATGCACCTAGATCCTTAACCCCACACCCAGCACTGGTGGGCTCCAGACTCTTCACCCCCTCCCCCTGGGCAAGCCTTCAGTTATCCCTTAAACCTACCCCTGTTCACCATCCTCACGGCCACTGCTGTCTGGGCCACCCTTTCTTCCCCCTGATGACAACCCCCACATCCTTCCCCCTTGAACCCTCCTCCATGTGGTAGCCACAGGAATCTTTGCACAAAGCAGATCATGGTCCTCTCCTGCTCAAATTCCCACCATGGCTCCCCAGTGCCCTCACCATAAAGACCAGAATCCTCCCTGACTTCCGTATGCGAGGTCCTTCCTGCTCCGTTCTGATCTTGGCTCCTCTCCTCTCCATTTCTCTGGGCTCTAGCCTCAAGGGCCTGTTGCTTAAATACAGGCGTGCTCAGTCCCACCCCAGGGCCTTTGCCCCTGCTGTCCTGCCTGCCTAGGCTGCTCTCCGCTCTTTGCCCATTGACACCACTGATCCACATGTAACAGCCCAAGTGTCGGGCCAGGTGTCCTGTGGGATGTGCCGGACCTTCATCTGGGACCCCAACAGCAGGAGGTACAAGGCTGGGTCTCCTGTCAGCCTCGGAGATCCCTGCCCAGCTCTCCTGGCCCACTGGCTCCCCAGGACAAGTCCAGCTGAGTCCCAGCCCAGAGCAAAGCCCAGGCCGCTGCGGGGTGGTCAGGATGAGCTCAGATGTGTCGGGATCAGTTCCCTTGATGGGGCTCAGAATAGAGCCAGAAGCCCCCACCTGCGGGGGGCCCCTTCACCCCTCCCTGTGCGGGGTGCCTGGCTCCAGTGATAAGTACTGACGGTCCCTCCCCCTCCCGCCACTGCTTCTGAGATGGAGGGAGAAGTAGGTCCTAAGTCCAATTACATTCTCTCTGTGGACAACCATGGCCTGCACACCTACTGCGTCTGTCTTCTGGAAGCTTCCACCACCATCCCCATGTTCTGTCTCCTGAGTGGGAATTTATCCTTGGCCTTACTTACTCCACCAGACATGGGTTTATGTGCCCGGGCCGCGCACAGTAGGTGTGGCTAGAAGGGAAGGCCCAGGTGGCATGTGGGGAGGCCCTCACTGGCTCCTGCCGCCTGGCCCGGCAGGCACCCAGAGGAGAACAAAGGCCACAGTCAGGCGGGTGGAGGTGGGCGGGCTGTGGGTCGCCCCTGAGGGGTCCTGGCACCAGCCTCTGACTGCCTGTCCCCGTGCCAGGGCCCTGTAGGGAGTGCCCCGGCCTGAGGGCTGGGCAGAGGTGGCGACTGAGTGGGGGCCCCCACGGGCTGCTCCGCCCAGTGACTCAGCCCCAAGACGGGCCTCCCCAGGGGAGACAATGGCGGCTTGTGGGTGCTGGGAGAGCCTCCTAGCAGGTGTGAGCCCCAGGGTGGACTGGGCCCAGGGAGGAGCTCTCTGAACCTCAGTTTCCTCATCTGTACAATGGGTTTAACCACTCAGGCGTGAGGACCAGACAGTCCAAATATGAGTATGGCTGGAAAGCGCCCTATTTGGTATTGATAGTCAACTCTGTACCCCACAAATATGTATAATCAATTATATGTCAATTAACAAAACTAAAAGAAAGAGCAGGAGGTGGGGCTGCTTCTGATGGCTCATCTTGCCTTGCAGGCTGGGGACTAGACTGGTCACAGTCACCAGAGTCCCAGTGCCTGGCACAAAGCCTGGTACACTGTCAGTGCTCAATAGCTGAGCTCCCTCTCCTGAGTGAAACTGAAGGTCCACTCTAGAAACACTGGCTCTATGGTTTAGATCCTGAATTTGGGTGGGGGGTGGGCCAGCCCACGCTGAGCAAGACTGGGGACCCCGGCCCTGAGAAGCTTCAACTCCAACCCGCCATTCAAGAAATCACCAGGCTGGGGTGGAGAGACCCAGAACCAGCCGCAGACACCCTCAGACCCATGGGGTCAGGGTTGAGCCATAGGGAAGGGCTTGGGGTTTAGGGGGCCAGAGTGGGATTGGAGCTACTGAGGGGGACCCTTGCTCCAGAGACCCACGTCACTGTGGAGGGAGGCTGAGGATGCAGGCACAAGCTATCCCTTTTATTCTCCTGATGGGGAAACTGAGGCCCAGAGAGTAGCAAGAACTTGCCTTGGGTCACAATCCACAACCCTCTCCCCAGACCTGCAGCACGTGGGGGACTTTCTGGCCCAGAAGGGGTCAGCGTGAGGGCCAGCCCAGTCTGTGGGTAGCAGAAGGGGCTTGTGGCTTTATCAAGAGCGCCCTATGCCCCTGACCGCCACCTGGACACGTTGGGCTGCAAGCAGCATTGAACTGTAATGATTCATTCAGGGGCTCCGAACCGGGGTGGGAGGAGTGTTCCAGGCAGAGGGCACAGCAAGGGCAAGACCCGGGCGGAGGGGATGAGCTTGGCCGGTTCCGGAACAGCGAGGGACTGGTGTCGTTATAGCCAGGTGGCCAGAGAGGTGGTGGCCTCCTCCCAGGCCTGGAAGTGGGGACGCCCCGGGGAGCCTTGCAAGGGTGTATTGTTTTCATTTACAGTTATTACTACTCTGACTCTGTAGGGTCTATGGTTCTCAAAAGCTGAAGAGCCCCTGGCTGTGGGAGGCAGGTTTGACCAAAATGGACACAGACTACTGAATCTGAAAGCCCAATCCGGCCTTAGTTCTGTCGAAATTCTATTTGACAGATGAGAAAACGGAGACTCAGGTAGGGAAAGGCACAGTCCGGGTTCCACAAGGGGCTCTTTGACCCCGAATGGGAGCAAACCTCGGTTTTCCCGTCAGTAAAATGGGTCTGACGTCGTTCCCTCGGGCCTGGGATGCCCGCTCGCAAGACTCAGCACCCCGGTCCAGATCCTAGGAACTCAGATACAACCAAACCGAAGACGCCCCGCGGGCGGGCACGCAAACCAAGAATAAAACTTCAGAGCCCCCCCCCCACCCCCAACC
>NW_007732341.1:109198-109623 GCF_000696425.1 Galeopterus variegatus | reverse complement strand
CACCCCCAACCCCCGCCGCTTCTCGCGGCCTCTGGCTCGGAGAGTCCCGCCTCCGCGCGAGGAGCGGGGCAGAGAGGGGAGGGACATCGGCACGAATGGCCAACAGTCCCGCCAATCAAGACTTTGCATCCTCCCGATTGGCCAGCGCCTGTCAGTCTTATCTTTCAATCTCAGGGTCCTTCCCGCTTGCGTCATGGCGTCCCTCTCAATCCCGTGCGCCTCCGCGCAGGGAAATAGTCCCTGGAACCTCCCCGCCCCGTTGGTCAACAGACGCCCCGAGTCCCCCAGCTCTCGGATTCCGGGCCCCGCGGGGCTGCGGGGTCCTCCCGCGGGCGCTTACGAGACCCACCCGCGGGGCCGGGATCAGCGGCGCTCGGGGGCCGCGCGGAGGGATCCGCGGCTCGGTCCCAGAGAGGAGCGCGGGG
>NW_007732341.1:104511-108856 GCF_000696425.1 Galeopterus variegatus | reverse complement strand
AGTCTGTCTGAAAATCGGTTTCGGCTACCCCACAAAAAAGTGCGGTTTCGTACTCCTCAAAAAAAGTCAGTTTCACACGCCCTCCAAAAAAGAAAAAAACTCGGCGGGGGAGGGGGCTGCGCCCCGTCGCCCGTTTCACACCCCGTCGCTAGTTGGCAAATAAAGGGGGGGGTCTCCCTCGACCTCGGAACCCCTACTTCCCCCAGCCTCTGAGGTTTCTCCTTGGCCGCCCCCGCCCCCATCCGGGGAACCCTGGGAAAAAATAGAAGCTGGAGGGGGTTTGCGAGTCTCTTTGGGACGGAGACCGTTCTCTCTGCTCCGTTTTCTAGGGGTGGAATGGGGCTTGGCAGGTGGATTCCCCATCCCCCATCCTAGAATGAATCCCGCTGGGACCACAAGGGGAAACCCTGGTCTTGGGACCCCCCCCCTCCCCTTCGAGGGCGGGAGGCAAGGGATGTTTTCAAAGTTGCTTAAAAATAATTCCCGGATACATCGTGACAATAAAACAACGTGGGGTGGTTTTTTTTCTTTTCTGAATTCGGTTGGGTTTTTTTTTTTTTTAAGGGGGTTGGGGAGAGGAGGTTAAGGGTGCAGCGAAGCTTTCCGGGCTCCTGGGTAGGGTGGCCTCCTCCCACCCATTAGGTCGTGAATCTGGGAGAGGGCTTTGCTGCTTTTGACCTGTGGATTTCTTTCACTTTGAGTTTGGGGGTGGCGGAACCTTGAACGTGCTGTGACAGCTGCTGGGGGGGGGGGTCACCAAATTCTTTGGGGGCGGGGCCTGATAGCCGACTCTCCCCTTTCCCAGGGGCGGGGCCGTGGGGGAGCCTAGAGGTGGTTGGAAATGGGAGATGTGGCCCTGAGGACAAGGGACCATTCCCGCCCTGCGTCCAGTTTGAAATTTGCAACTTGATTCCTTGGTGGTTGCAGAGGGAGTAGAGGGAATTTATGTTCACACCCCCTCCCGGTGTTGGAACAACTGGAGGCCTCTGGGGACTCCGGAGGGTTCTAGAGGGACCCAAACCCTTATTCCCAGCTTCCCTGTCCCCACCCCCATGATCAGGAAGGGACTCAGTTTGGGAGATGACCCCTCCCCTGCACAGGCCCCTGTAGAGCCGAGACCCTCAGGGCAGTTAAAGGGGCTTTTTAAATGGCTTCCCCATCACCCACCTGTACAGTTTGGCCACAGTGACTCACACCTCCTCTCTCCTCTTGTTTTTTCTGTGTGTGTCCGTCTGTCCCTGTCTCTCCCTGTGTCCAACACACAGGCCTGTTTCTAGGCCTGAGGTGCCCACCCTGGCCCCTGTGCCCACCGTTGCTGCTGGAGAATGAACCAGTCGCAGAGAATGGCGCCTGTTGGCACAGACAAGGAGCTCAGTGACCTCCTGGATTTTAGCATGGTAAGCCAGAAGCCCCCCACCTCCTGGATGTCCCTCTGCACCACCACCCCCAGAATTCACAGAAAGGTTTTTAAGGGGAAAGAAATGTTTTCCAGAAATACTGCCAGCGTCAGAGCCTCAGCAACCTGTTAGGGTGGAAGGTTCTCCTGGTGGGGCTGGGGAAGTTGGGTTACTCTCCAGTGGGCTGGCTGGCACTCCCATGGTAGTGTGTGTACAGCATCAGGGTTTTGTCCAGCCACCGAGTAGGTACAGTCCAACACTTTACAGATGGGGAAACTGAGGCCTTGAGACAGGAAAGGGGCTGCCTGGGGCTTCCAGCTTCTCTGTGGGGTTGGAGGGCTGGACCTCAAGGGCCCAGCCCTGAGGCCCCAGCTAGACTGTTTGAGCAAACCGTGGCCTTGAATTTCTGATCTGTTAAGTGGGTATGAGCAGGGTTATTTGTTCCATCATGGGTGCAAAAAGTAAAAGATAAGAAGAGGTACCTAGTAGTGACAGGACGGGCATGTTGGGCCTGTATGGGGCCCCCTCCTTGTGTGGGCAGAAGATACAGAGCATAAAACTAATTCCTCTGTGAATTAGTCACTCATGAGGGCTCCCATGGTGAGGGCTTCAGTTTACAGGAGCACAGGTGTGGTTGACCAGGAAAAGACCTCGTTGTTAGCAGTGAGTGCAAGTCCTGGAGGAAGCTCTGAGCACACAGTAGCCAGCAGTGGCCAGTGCTGTCACTGCTGTCAGGGTTATTGTCGGGAGGGTGGGGGTGGTTCCAACACTTCCCAGGTGGAGCCTCTCTGAAGGGCCTGTTTTCCAGCTGGGTAGATGGAGGCTCAGAGAGGGTGCAAGCTTCCAGAGGTCACAAAGCTCAGGCCCAGTGCAGCTGAGAAACCAGAGCCCCTTGAGTACCAAGAGCTGGCGGGCGTCTTGAAGGCCCACCGTACACTGAAGACCCTTGTTGGTGTCAGAGGGGGTGAGCAATGCTTCCTTGACAAATGCAGGAACCTTGGGTGTTTTTTCTTCTGGCTCGTGTGCAGGTGATTCCTTAAATCACACAGCCCCCACCCCTTCTTTGGTAGTCACAATTTTGGTTTGGAACAGGTTGGGGGAGGGCACTTTCAGTCTGAATTTAATTCTCCTCTAGTACGAGGTCCAGGTTACTGTCAAAAACAAAAGTCCCCAAACCGAAACGACATCAGACATCAGCCACCCTGCAGAAGAACAGTCTGAGGGCTGGAGGGGCCTAAGCTCCCGGAATGGCCATGCTGGTATTTTTAAGTCCCGCTTTATTTTTGCCTTCCTGGCTGAGTAACCAGAGGTGCAGTTAGGTTGTTTTTTTGTTAAACTGACAAGTCACAGATTATTGGGCTGGAACGGACCAGCTATTGGGTGGTTCAGGTGGGGGCACGGGCTCAGCCCCATGGCTCCCAGACCCTTCACCTCCACCGTCCGAGGGCCCCAAGCTGCTCACCCACCTCTCCCTTCTGTCCAGAGGGTCCAAAAATCTCCCCCACCCTGGGTCAGAACCATCAGTCTGTGGGGAAACTGAGGCTGAGGAAAAGGAGTTGCCAGTCTCTTTAGGAGTCTCCCCTGCTGGAGCTTTATCCAGAGCTGGATTTTCACCCTCCTTGATATTGTGAGGAGAGAGGCCCATCTGGCCAAGCCAGGAGGCTCTTCATTACCTCCCGTGTCCCTCCTCTGTCCCACCGTAGCCGCCCCGTACCACCTGCCTACAGAAGTTGAGTAGGTTTGTGTCTTCCAACAAGAACGCACCTATCTGAAAACAAAGCGCTTTCTTGGACCAGGTTCCCATAAAGTGGAAGAGATGAATGTTAGAATGAACGCTGAGGAGGAGACTGGGCCACGCCGGGAACATTCCACCCTGGTCTGATCCTGGTCTGGAGTTTCTTTTGTTGAGAGGAGATCAAAGGGCCTGGAGGGCCCACGAGCCCCTGGCTGAGGCTGAGTGATGCTCGCTGCGTGTGCCCACAGCGGTCACTGAGTGGTGGGGCTGTAAGGGTGAGGGGTGGGAGTGAGCGCTGGTGGGAGGGGCATTGCCCTGGACCCTGGCTGTCAGTAACCAGCAGAGGCCCTCACCAAGCACAAGACGCCCGTGTTCATTTGGGTTTCATCACATCCCACGTGGCCAGAGCCCTGGGTCCATTTCACAGAAAACAAAACTGAGGCTCTGAGGGGTGCGGGGGCTGGTCTGGGCTGATCACAAGGCCTACAGAGCCCACAGGACATGGCCCAGTGCCCCTTGTGGCGAGCACTACGTCAGCATAGCCCTTGCACCTTGGAGGATGAAAGAAGTAGGAATGGAATTGACCCCGTCCTCCTCCCACCACACCATGGGCTTGGCTGCTGACCCCAGGTCTGGGGTCCGTTTGGTTCTGGTCTTAGGTCAGGCTAGCCCCTCCCCCAATACAGGCCTCAGTTTCCCCAATGGGAACAGGGCCCTGGGGCCGTTGGGCCAGTTCCTGTTCAACGCATGAGTGCAGCCAAGCCCACAAAAGCTGGGGGGGGTGGGGAAGGGCAGTGCAGTGCAGACCCGGGTGAGAACCTGCCTCCAGCCAGAGCCAGATGAGAATATGGACTCGGTTTCCTCTTCTGTAGAATGGGGGTGTGGGAGACAGGGCCCCACTTCCTGGCTCCCCCTCAGTGCTTGTCACGGCCACAGGTGCCGTGCCTTCACCTTCCGGCTGGCTGGAGAGGGTTGTGGGGACTGTCAGCTTGGCGGCTCCCCAACAGTCCCTGGCCCCGATTCCAGCCACTTTAATCACTTGGGCCCCAAAGGGAATCTTTAAAACCCAGCCCTTTGGGGCAGGGCAAGGATGTGTTTTGTTTTTTCTGTGGCATAAGGGTTTGTTGATGTTGGCTTTTTCCGGTTAATGCTGCTAAGCTGTTTAATCTTTAGGGACTTAGCGCCCTGGGTATGGGTGAGCCAGGCGGGGGGG
>NW_007732341.1:96627-104294 GCF_000696425.1 Galeopterus variegatus | reverse complement strand
TGGGGGCGGGGGGGGAGGGTGGCAGTCCCACACCCTTAGCGCCTGGGACAGCCACTGAACTGGCTCTTTGTGGGGGGGGAGGTGCAGCCTTTCCCCGGCCTCTACAGCTTCCTGCCAGTCAACAGGCTCTGTCCGAGCTTTGCCTCCAACTGCTGATTCTCTGAGCCTCAGTTTCCCCTTACAACACCTGCTTCTCATTGAGGGTGGTGAGGGCCACCCAGGCAGTCTTGGAGCACAGCCTGGCATATGGGGAACTTAGCACACGAGGAACACTTGACCCCTAGTACCCTCTCCCCATTCCGAGCTTTGGGGCCTCCCCACCCTCCCCCGTAGTCCCCGCCACACGGGGTCAGGCACGCACAAAGCGTTCTCACCCTGTTGGCAGATGTCGACACACAGGGTGACAACCTGACCGGTGTGGGCTGGGTGTGAGTGTGCAGGGTGGGCTGGACCTGGGGCTCCTGCCGTGTCCACCTGCTGAGTGTAAATGGTTTCAATTTTTACAGATGAAACAAGCATAAGGAAACTTCTGTGTAGTCTCTTAGAGCTAATATGTTGTATCAATTGCCTGAATAGCTTACAGGGTGCCCCAGGAAACAAACAAAACAAACATGGTGTAAACCCAGAGTTTTAAGATGTAAACCTGCACATTCCAGGCCGTGGGCACATCCCGGCTTTAGGAACGTCACACCCCAGAATCTTTCGGTCTCCGATGGGATGGGACAGACATTCCTAGGCATAGCTGGGTCACGGGTCCCCCGACATCCCCAAGCTGTGCCCACGTCCCTAGCCCCAGCGTGTGGCTGTGCCCTGCCCCTGCTCACTGCTCCCCTCTCCCTTCCCTACAGATGTTCCCGCTGCCTGCAGCCAACGGGAAAGGCCGGCCTGCCTCCCTGGCCAGTGCCCAGTTTGGAGGTTCAGGTAGGACCATGGTTTCCTTCCCAGGAAAAGACCGGTGCCTGGGGAGGGTCTGCTGAAGATGGAGCCTGGGATGCAGGTGCTGCGTCAGGGCCCAGGGGACTGGAGGGGGTGGGGCAGGGCTCCAGAGGAAGGAGGGTGTGGGGGGCGGTGGGTTTGGGCATACATTTGTGGAAGTGGGATGCAGCAACCTGAAAACCCTGAGAATCAGCTGTTCATTTGCATGGCCTGACAGAGGGAGACCCGTGGTGGACAGCGCCCAGGGGGCTGCATGGCATCCCCCGTCCTGCCCTGTGCCTGGCATCTGGGCTCCTAGCCTGGGGTTGGGGGCTGGGTAGGAATCTTAGGACCAGGGGAGGGGACTGGGCCATGTGTGGATGGAGGGGGAGCTCAAGCCTTTGTGTCTCCTGCCCATCCACAAGGGGAAACTGAGGCTCAGAAGGGATGTGGTATGGAACCCCAGCACTCACCAAAGCCTACCTGCCTTGTAAGCCCCTAGCGAGGCCCAGCTTTCCTGACTGTTTTCATTCAAGTGTGAATGAGGTACTTACTGTATACAGGACCCAGCACTGGGGTAACCAGCCATTCTGGTTTGCCCAGGACTGAGAGAGATTCTTGCAGTCTGGGATTTTGAGTGCTAAAGCCGGAAACATTCTAGGCAGACCTTGACACATGGGTCATCCTGCCCGATGGCATGGGGTGGTCAGGACAGCTGAGGGGACTGAGAATTATGTAACGGAAGGATGTCAGGGTTTTGAGGAGCATACAGTGGGGTCAGGTGGCAGAGCTTGGAGGAGGGACTGCCACAGAGCTAGGGGAGACATTTAAGCAGAGACCTGAGGGAGGGGAGCCATGCGAGTGTGAGGGGAGGGTGTTCCAGGCATAAGGAACAGCACATGCAAAGGCCCTGAGGCAGGACCGGGCCTGGAGTGTTGAGAGAGGCCTGTGTGGCCAGAGGTGAGGACAGGGATGGGACAGGCAGGTCGTGCAGGGCCTCATGGGCCTTGGTCGGGTCATTGTTCCAAAGGCAGTTGGGAGCCATGGATTTGCTGGGGAGGCTGGGGTCGACGGGTCCTGATGACTAGTTTAGAGTCTTGAAAAGCTTCCTACTCTTCCCGGACTTTGTCCACTTTCTCGGGGTTTCAGGATTGGGGCCTGTTTGGCTGTGTCCTCCCTGTCTCTTGGTCAGACGTAGAAAGTTCAGTCTGGCAGTTGTCTCTAAAACCCACGGGGGTGACCAGTGGGCTCTGGCTGGAGGAGGAGGGGGCTTGAGGGGTGGGCGGAGGTGGTTGGTGCCTACCCATGCTCACCCCACAGGGAGGGACCTCATGTTTCTGCCCTCACGGCTGCATGCTGGCCTTCCCCTCTGCCTGAGGAAGTGACCACGGGGCTGGCCGGAATGTGCCTGAGGCATGGAAATCCCCCAGGCCACTCCCTGTCACACCGGAAACAGCCCCCAGGAACTGGAGGTGATGCCACTCCCCTGCCTTGGGCAGACAGGCCCCAGGGGCTTCCTGGAGGAGGTGGCAAAGACACAGCCGCTATCCACTCTCCCAGACCTCTGGCGGGGAGGGTGGGGTCGGAGGCATCTTCCCTCATCCATGGTCCTCTCTCACCCTCCCAGCCCTTGCTCAGTCCCATCTCAGCCCCGAGTGGACAAATCCATGGATGTCTGGGCCTCTCGGCCACAGGGAACGTTCCTTCTCGATCCCCCCTGCCCAGCCCCGCGTCTCCCTGGACACCTAGCCTGGCCTGAGCAGGAACCCTGCAAACACTCGCAGATGGATTCTCTATGATTGTCAGCAGCCTCGTCCTGCTCTCTGGCCCTGCCCTGACCGCCTCAAATGGGGAGGGGCTTGACTTCCCCGCCACCATGCATCAGGGCAGAGTTTTAGGGGACCAGCATGTTGCATTTCTGGCCCTTGGGTGGTATGATGTGGTTGGTGGAGCCTGGGAGCCCCCCATACTGGCCACATAGCTGGGCGACCCTCCTCCCCAGGTACAGTTCAGGAGTTGGCTCCCGCCTGCATTCTGGGGGCAGCACAGAGCTGGGAGCCACGAAACCCAAGCTGGAGGCACCAGGGAGCTGTGTCACCTGTATCAGGCAACGTGACTTTTCTGAAATCCAGTTGCCTTATCTGTGAAACGGCATCTGCCCCATCTGCGGAGGATTCGGGGAGTCCATGTTGTGATAGGGCTTTGTGAGCTGTAAGGTATGATGCACATCTCAGCAAAGTCCTCTCCCCCTGACCCCCACATTGAGCTCATGGGAAAAAGATCACAGGCCCAGGGGTCACAGCAACTGGGACCAGCCCATGTTGGGGGTCTCTCAGCTCTGGGCTCATTTCCCTGCTGCTGCCGCCTCCTCCATGGAACTGAGGACCTCAAGAACAGAGGAGTTTGTGCTCCATGAGCAGGAGGGGCAGCCCCGGAGCTGTGTGACCGAGGAAGTCGCTCCCCTTTCCAAGCCTCGGATTCTTTCATCAGAAAGACAGGACACCTTCCTTCTAGACCGGGCCAGGTCAGCTTAAGGGACCACCATGGTTTGTCAAGAGTCCCTAAATGCTAGTGGGTCCTGCCAGCCACTTCATGTACCGTGGTGTAGCATTTATTTAGTATCCCGTTAAATCAGTTAAAGTTGGTTTTGAAAGCAGCCTGGGCCAGAATGGAAGGTGTCCCTAAAAGTAAGTCACATTGAAGAGTCTCCCTCGTCATGGTTTTTTAAAAGAATTGTTGTTAAGAAAGGCATTAGAGGCAAATTAATGGGAGGCCAAGATTTCCTGGTTATCAGGATTGGAAGTCATTTAAAAAGAGAAGTTTTTCTCTTCCTTTCAACCCCCATTTTGGGAAGCCCTCAAGCACAGATCTCTAAATGACAACTCATCTTCAGCCAAAAAATACAGCATCAGAGGCCACAAAAGACATCAGGAAACGCTGTTGACAGACCAAAGGAAATTTTTTCCTGTCTTTAATTTTTCTGTCGCTTTCTCGGTTTGTGTAATTGTCAATGCAACACGCGCTCAGAGTGAAAATCTAGCACTAGGTAAGACTGTTCCACATTTTGTTTCTAGAGAGGACCCTGGATTAACACAGGTGTGTGGGATGATTTCTTCAGGGCAAATTTCTAGAATTGCGGAGTCTGTGGATGTGTTTTCACATTGAAAATGTCCCTCGGGGCCAGCCCGGTGGCTCACTCGGGAGAGTGCGGTGCTGATAACACCAAGGCCCCGGGTTCGGATCCCATATAGGGATGGCCAGTTCGCTCACTGGCTGGGTGTGGTGCTGACAACACCAAGTCAAGGGTTAAGATCCCCTTACCGGTCATCTTTTTTAAAAAAAAAAAAAAAAGAAAGAAAATGTCCCTCGGAGGGCTGGCCCGTGGCTCACTTGGGAGAGCGTGGTGCTGACATCACCGAGTCAAGGGTTAAGATCCCCTTACCGGTCATCTTTTTAAAAAAAAAAAAAAAGAAAGAAAATGTCTCTCCATTTCCCCGCCTCTGAGCAGCATGGGGACCCTTTTAATATCTTCCCTTTTGGTAGGTGAGAGATGATGTCCTTTTAACTGGTGTTCACTTGACTAATAGAGGGTGATTATTTTTTCAGATGTTGATTGGTCATGTGAATTCTTTTTCGGTGAATATTCCGTGAGTCTCTTGATCCCTATTTTTGGTGTTTTTAACTTGGGCTAACTGTTAACTTTGAAGTCATGGTAGATGCTTGTACAGGGAGGTTCCAGGCAGCCCTGGTGGTAACACCCTGCATGTCCACAGTACAGTGTCAAGTGCAGGCAACGGACATTGGTACAGTCTGCATAGTTCACACAGATGTCACTGGTGTGGGGTGCACATGCTGTGTGTAGAGTTCTACACAGTTTTGTCCCGTGTGTGGAGTCATATGACGGCCACACTCTCTAGATGGAGAACATCAGCCCTGTGATCTTTCTTCCCCACCATCCCTACCCCTGGAACCACTAGTCTGTTCTCCATGTATACAACTTGTCATCTTAAGATTCCATCTTAGATGGAGTCATATAGTATGCCAACCTTCTGAGATTGGCTTTTTCCACTCAGCGTAACTCCCTGGAGACCCATCAAAGCTGTTAGTATCGATAGTTTGTTCCTTTTTATTGCTGTGTGATCAACTTTTCAACAGCAGCAATGATACCAACGACAGCTTACGTTGCCATGTCTTAACACCAAGCTTGGGTTATTTACTGGGAGTTCTCAGTCCTCAAATGTCAATGGAATAGGTGTGGTTGTTATCCCCATTTTACTGAGAAAGAAGCTGAAAATCAGTAACCATCCCCACTGACTATCTAGAACAGATCAAACATTCCCAATTTGAAAATCCAAAATGTTCCAAGATCCAGAACTTTTTTTTTTTTTTTTTTCCTTTTTTTTGGCTTTTTTCGTGTCCGGCAATGGACCACAACCCTCAGTGTCACGCCTGTACCGGACCGGGACCGGCAATGGGATCGCAACCCTCGGTGCTGCGCCCGCCCCTCGCTCAGCCAGTGAGCAGGAACCGGTCTGTATGTGGGATCCGAACCCTTGGCGGGAGCGCCGCCGCGCTCCCAAGCGGCGCACTGTAGCAGTGCACCACCGGGCCGGCCCCAAGATCCAGAACTTTTTGAGAGCCTACATGACACTTAAAGGAGCATTCTGGATTCCAGATTTTCAGGTGAGGGATGCTCAACCCATTAAGTATTTGCAAATATTCCAAAGTCTGAAATCCAAAATACTTCTGGTCCCAAGCATTTCAGTTAATGGATCCTCCGCCTGTACTGCCTGCCTGTAATGTCCTTATATCCCCTATACTGCTCTTGTTGATTTGTAAACACTCTTTTTTTTTTTTCTTTTTTCGTGACCGGCAACGGATCGCAGCCCTCAGTGTCACGCCCATACCGGACTGGGACCGGCAACGGGATCGCAACCCTCGGTGTTGCACCCGCACCTTGCTCAGCCAGTGAGCGGCCGGTCTGTACATGGGATCTGAACCCTCGTTGGTAGCGCCGCTGCGCTCCCAAGCGGCGCACTGTAGCAGTGCGCCACCAGGCCGGCCCCGTAAACACTCTTTATATAGAAAGGATGTTACTATTTAATCATCTGTGTTGCAGCCTTTTTCCCGATTCATTGTTTATAAACGTTGTTATCAATGGAGATTTTTAGTTTGTCTTGGTGGTTTACAGGTTTAATTTTTATGTTGTCAAGTCCTATCAGTCCTTTCATTCATGGATTTCTAGCCTTGGTGCCATTCTTGCAAAAATTTTTTTCTGTTCTGTGCAAAAAGAATTGAAGGACATAGTCCATTATGCAGTACAGCTGTGACAGTCACAAATGTGCCATCTCCTTATTACATGAGGTTAGGGAACATACAGAAAAGGGTGCTGGAGGGGAGAGGAGCGTGCTTTCGCAGTCCTTGGAAGAGCAAAGAAATGAAAAATAGGTGAGAGGTAGAGGACCTGAGCTGTAAAGTGGTTAAGGTTGAGCTAATGCAGCAGTTCCTGGCCATGTGCACGTATTGGAGCTGCTGAGAACACACACCTGGGTCCTGGGGCCAGCGCTACTGATGAAAAGGTGTCTAATGATGTGAGAGCTTCCCAGCTGATTTAGAAGCACTTACTGGAGGCTGTACCCTGTAAATAGGGACCACAACCCCTTTGTAAAATTGACTACATACTGGGCACCAAGAAAACCTCTGACATGAAAAGAGAATGTTAAGCCATATCCCCAAAGAACAATGCTGTAAAATTAGAAATAAAAGACCAAAAAGTAGAAAGAAGTAAAAAGCCCCACTGTTTGGAAAATACCCAAATTCCTTTTTTTCCCACTTCTTGAATTATAGAGGAAAAAATTAAAACAGCCATGGCAGAATGGACAGAAATTGTCAATAATGTAAACACATTGAAACCATGGGGTGCAGCCAAAGCTGTACTTGGGGGGAGAATCATAGTCTTCAGCATTCTCATTATTAGAGCAAGCAGAATGAAAAGAAGTGGGTTAAGTGTTTGAGTTAGGAGGTTGTCCAACAACAGATAAACTCAAGGAAGCCTTTCTTGGTGGTTTGAAATGCCTCATAGCATCTCCTAAGTTGCAGGTTACCCTGAATATTTCTCATGTTCTTACCTTTCTGTGGGTTTCTGCCTTGATACCACTCAGTTGTAGCTGCTGTAACTTTAGGGTATTTTTATGGTCTTGCCTTATGTGGTGTTTTTCCCCATATTTTGAGACATACTGATAACTCTTCTTCATAATTTTTAGTATAATTATGTTGACTCTCCCACTCTTAAAAAAAAAAAAAAGCCTTGGGATATTGATATTGTGTTAAATTCATAGATACATTTGGGAAGAGCCATTTGTCTTTATCGTACTGAGTTTTCCATCATAAGAACCTGGTATTTTTCTTTTTTAACCTTTAGTAGTTTGTTTTGTGTGTATGTATATCTGTGTGTTTGATTTTGGCAGCCGGCCAGTATGGGGATCCGAACCCTTGACCTTGGTGTTGTGATTGTCATGCTCTGACCAGCTGAGCTAACCAGCCAGCCCTAATCCTCAATAGTTTTTAACACACACTTTGGAAATTGAAGTATGAGACATCTAGTCATTTCGTTGTTTTTCTTTTTCATTTGGTCACACACATTTCCAGATGGGGTTACTTCCAGATGTTTTAGGATTTACCGTGCTGCAGCTGAGTGACATTTTTCCTCATGTTTTTTTTTTTTTTTTTTTTTTTTTTTTTTTTTTTTTTTT
>NW_007732341.1:64257-95627 GCF_000696425.1 Galeopterus variegatus | reverse complement strand
GGCAACGGATCGCAACCCTCAGTGTTGCCCCCGTACCGGACCAGGGACTGGCAACGGGATTGCAAACCTCGGTGTTGCTCCCACGCCTCGCTCAGCCAGTGAGCGGGAGCCGGTCTGTATGTGGGATCCGAACCCTCGGGCGGCAGCGCTGCCGCGCCTCCTAAGCGGCGCACTATCCAGTGCGCCACTGGGCCGGCCCATTTCCTCATGTTTTCAATCTGGTTATCTCCTGACATCTTTTAATGCTCTGTGTTTTTCACTTGGTTCGATTTTCCAGGTAAACTGACCCGCAATTCTCAGCATGCAGCCCTCCCTCTGTCCCAGTATTGATGCTGAGTGTGCCTTGTGGTATTAGCTGGAGTTTCTAGAACCTGTGGCGGGGGTGACAGCGGGGACCCTACCCCGGGCAAGTGCCATTTGGTCTGTTGGCAGAGAACGGCTCGGCTGTGCACAGCAGGCCTGAGATGCTAGCTGCCAACTTGAGACAGACTTTTGTCTATTTCTATCCTCTGTTCAAAACGTGTCCCTCTGGTCCTATTCGACCATCCACAGCAGGTGGTTGACATCACCACATGCAATTGTGTCTTTGGCCGCTGGTTTCCCTCCTTCCCTACATCGTCCTGATATGTCCCACGAGCAGTTTTTCTCATACCGGATACTGCTTGACTTTCGGGTACTCTGTTTTAACGACTGGATCAGATCCGCTAGCATTGTCTTTCGCATTTGCTGGTTTTCCTAAGTGGTGTTGGCCAGAGGTGCCCTTTGCAGTCTCTGAACCGAAGCCAGGCAAGGCTCCTCTCACTGGAACATTCTCCAGTGAGGTGGAACCACTGTCCCCTCCGTGAGTCCTCTGCTCTGATGCTTTCCCGGGAGCATTTTTATTTCTCTGGCGACCATTGGCCTGTTGAGATTTTGTCCACTCTTGTCCACTGTAGCATTTTCTTAGGAAAAAATTACCCACCTCAGGCACATTTTTTTTTTTTTAAAGATGACCGGTAAGGGGATCTTAACCCTTGGCTTAGTGTTGTCCGCACCACGCTCAGCCAGTGAGCGAACCGGCCATCCCTATATAGGATCCGAACCCGGGGCCTTGGTGTTATCAGCACCACACTCTCCCGAGTGAGCCACAGGCCGGCCCTCAGGCACATTTTAAAATGTGTTAACATTGGGCCGCCCCGCCGCAGGTTCGGATCCTATATAGGGATGACCGGTGTGCTCACAGTGCTCAGTGGCTGAGTGTGGTGCGGCCGGTCTCAAAAAGGACAAAAAAATAAAAAATAAATAAAATAAAATAAAATGTGTTAACATTGGCTTCTTTTAATAAAGTATGAAGTCACCTGTCCTTCTGTTTGCTGGGAGGTAAGAATTTGTGTTTCAGTCTTAAGTCTACTTATTCCAGCTGGCCGCTTAGCTTGGTTGGTTAGAGCGCTGTGTTATGATACCAAGGTCAAGGGTTCAGGTCCCCATGCCAGCCAGCCACCAAAACAAGAAAGTTTACTTTTTTTTCTGTTCTTTTGTCCTTAATTCACCTGCCTTGTGCTTTATGTGTTTTATTGATTTTTCTTCCAAGAAATCTGCTTCATCAGTGAATCAATATTTATCAATTGACTATTTTTCACTTATTTTTTGGTAGCTGGCCAGTACACAGATCCGAACCCTTGACCTTGGTGTTATAACACCACAGGCTAACCAACTGAGCTAACCGGCCAGCCCCTATCAGTTGACAGTTTTTATCTTAATTTCTCCTCTTTTTAAAGTTTTGGGTTTTTTCGTTATTTTACTTTTGAATTGAAGGCCTCATTTATTTACTTCTGTTCTCTCTTGCTTAGTAACCCAAGTTTTGAGGATTATAAATCTTCCTTTAAGGGCCACATTAGCCATAGCTCATTTGTTTCAATAATGCATGTTTTTTATATTATAAGTACTTGATTTTTTTTTTCTTTGTGTCAGGTTGTTTCCGAGTTCCAAGTTGGGAGTGGAGTGTTTGTTTCTTGATTTCTAAGTCTCCGATGCAAAAACGCAGATGTGGCCTGAACAGTTGCCACTGGTTGAAGCACACAGCTGTGCGGGCTGTGTTCGACATTCATCACCGGTCCTTGAGGGAGGTCTTTAGTTCCCAGCTTGGGCATCTTTAGATTTTTAATCTGTGAAGTGTGAAGGACTAGGAGGCTAGTTCCCTCGCTACTGTGTGGTTGGGTTATGTATTTGGATACTGGGTTATTGGGCTCATAAAAGCTCAAGACAGTGGGATTTCATTATGGGTTGAACCGCTGTACATGAAAGCCACCGTCTGCTCCGTGCTCTAGCGACAGCTTCTGTGCAAAGCTATAAGCCTTCCTTTCTAAAGTTTGTGTCCCTGGAGCATCTTTGTGCACCTGCCTAGTCTTCCCAGGTCACTCGTTCCAGAACTGTCTTTTGCAGGTGCCGCATTTTTTGATTTACAGAAATGAAGTGCGAGTCCCACTCGTGTCTTCAGCCCTTCCTTCCACGTCTCGTCTCACGTTTTTCCATCTGCATGCTTGTTTCCCGCAGTTGCTTCTGTCTGGATCGTGTGTTTTCGTGCATCGTTTTTGGAAGGTCTGGACTGGCTCACAGATCCACCAAAGGCTGTCATCATAGTTTTGAACACCATCCTAAAACAGCCCTTTTCTCGCTCGATCAGCTTCAGAAGTGAAATCGCATCTCCCCCACCCCCACGGGGAAGTAGAGGAAAGAGCCTGTGTGTGTCCCTTCCCTGCTGGTGTTTGGTGTCCGTAAATCACCACTTTTTAAAAACACTGCATCTTTTCACTTGTGAACCATCTATTTGCATTTTGCTTAGAAACATTTGTGTCCTTCTTGTAGGGACTCTGTCACTTACTGTGAGGCCCAGAGCAAATGACTTATCTTTTTGACACCTGTTTCCTTATCTATAAAATGGGCATTACAGCAGCCATTGCAAAGACTCAATAAGGGAAAACTTGCAAAGTGCCCAGAACAGCTCGGCCCTGGTGGGCTGCTGTTCCTGTCATTGGTGCCGGGAGTCTTTGGTTTGTGGTCAGATGTCCTCCCTGTCCCCACTCCCAGCTCATCCGACCCCATGTTCCCTGTTTGGAAGCCAGCTGTTGTGAGCTTTTCTGGCCTCTGGTTCAGAAATGTTTGTCATTTACGTCTTTCCATTTGTCTGATTGCTGTGGCTGGCCGGTGCGGGGATCAAACCCTGGCTCTCGGGATCACCAGCACCACGCTCTGGTCAGCTGAGCTGACCGGTAAGCTATGGTCACTTACATCTTTGACTACTGCACATGGGAGTTCTGTCTGTTCCCTCCAGGATCTGGCCAGCTGTCTGCTGCCGGGTCTCAGGTGTGAGTTCACTGGGGAGCATCATGTCCTGGGTCCCTTCCTTCTCTTTGTCCTCCGTGTTTGGTGCGTTTGCAGAACGGTTCTGCTTTCACCCCATCTGGGGTTGCTTTTTAAACCCTCCCAGGGGTGCTGTGTTCACTTCCTTTCTCAGCTTTTCCTGCTCTTTCTCTCTTTATTATCTATCTGAAATCTCATCTTTCTTTTATTCTGTGGGACCCACATGCTCTGTACATCTCTTAAGGGCATGTGGTGGTTGCTGTCCTGAGAGAGTCTTCCATGTCCTAGGATTAATCATCATCTAAATCCACCAGCTCTGTCCGTCCTCAGTGTTCCGAGTCTGTTTCTTGCAGAGAGGTCCCAGGTTGGCCTCGGAGCTCATGTTTGGGGGGCCAGGTTCTCCGGTCCTAACACTCGGATCCCCCTTGACACTGAAGGAGGGGGAAGGAAGGACGACCCCCATTATCACTTTGGTCAGTGATCTGAAATTCACAGCAGGCAGGGTCAGCCTCTGCAGTGGGTGACCCTGTTTCTCTGTGAATTGTTTTTTTTTATTTTATGTATTTGCTGGACACCCCACCCCCCACCCCCAGGGCCAGCCCTGTCTACCAGGGAACCCCCTGGGGGTTGGAGAGGAGCCCCTAGTTGTTTCTGGTGGATGAGGCTGCCCATTTGACCCACACAACTTTGCTATTGCTCTGCTTGAGGGAACATTTTGCCATTTTGGGGGCTCCAGGGCCCCCCACTCATAGGGTGGGATATGGCCTCCTCCTCCAGCCCCAGATTCGTTCACTTGCTCGGGTGGGCCAAGGGGCCCTGCTTTCTACCCCCCGCTCCCCCAAATATTAGGGGCAGATACAGGAAGGGCTCTGAGCTGCTGCAGGGACGCCTCCAGCCTGCTCCAGCCCTGCCGTGACGCGGAGTCTGGCCTGCGGTTGGCGTCTTTCCCACGTCCTTGCTGGCAACGCTTCTGATGCTTTTCAGGACGCCAGGAGCCTGTTAGCCAGAGCCTGTGGCCACTGCAAACCTCAGGAATCTTGCTAAAGTTTCAAATTCTGCAGACCAAAAAAACACCAAGAAAAGTTACACTAAGAGGGACGAAAGTCAGTGAATCTGGCTAAGGGCAAGTCTTGGTCTCGTCCTTGTAGCTTTTCCCTAAGTTTGCCCTTACACAAAAATTAAATTTGCTCCTTCTCCCCTCCAAAAAAAAAAAAATCACAGTCCTCTCTAGGCTCATGGTGGGAGCCCACCTGAGGAAGGGCTGCCCCCAAACCAGGGTCTGATCTCACCCTTCCATGAGCCCCCAGGTGACTGGAGTGGGTCAGAGAAGCATCCTGGGCCTCAGGGGCCAGACCCAGGCCAGGCAGCTGGGCAGCCACCACTTGCTTCCTCCTGATTTAATTAGGAGGAATAGAAAAGGGACAGAGGAAGAGCTGATGGACACAGGGGGTTGTGCTGGCCATGAGCACTGCGTGCCCCCTTGGGCTTCTGAGCTGAACAGACTTATGTGAGCCCCGCCCGAATTGTTGCAGTTATTAAGGCCTTGCCGTTAGTTTCCTTTAGATTCCCTCGTGGTACGTGGTGGTAGCAGTTATTATTTAGTCTTTATCTCTTGGGGCTGTGCTATCCAGGACAGCAGCCCCTGGCCACGCACAGCTGTCTACATTTGCATTAAATAAAATTATGTGGGCCGGCCCGGTGGTGCACTCAATGGTGCACTCAAGTGCGGCGCTTGGGAGCACGGCGGCACTCCCGCCGAGGGTTTGGATCCCATATAGAGACCGGTCCGCTCACTGGTTGAGCGTGGTGCGGGTGCGACACCGAGGGTTGCGATCCCGTTGCCGGTCGCGGTACGGGCGCGACACCGAGGGTTGCGATCCCATTACCGGTCACGAAAAAAGACAAAAAAGGAAAAGAAAAAAAAAATTATGTAAAGTTGGCTGGCCAGTTAGCCAAGTTGGTTAGAGAGTGGTGGTGTAACACCAAGGTCAAGGGTTTAGATCCCCCATCCACACACACACACACACACAAATAATAAAATAAAATTACGGGCCTGCCCCGTGGCGCACTCGGGAGAGTGCAGCACTGGGAGCACAGCGGCGCTTCCGCCACAGGTTCGGATCCTATATAGGACTGGCCGGTGCGCTCACTGGCTGAGCGCGGTGCGGGCGACACCAAGCCAAGGGTTGTGATCCCCTTACCGGTCATGAAAAAGGCAAAAAAAATAAAAATAAAATTACATTAAATCAGAAGCTCCCTCCTTCCCCCCAGTCTCACTGGCCACTTTTCAAGTGATTAGTAGCTGCAGGTGGCTACTTTATTGGACTGTGCAGGTAGAAAACATTTTGACTGCCACAGGAAGCGCTGTTAGAGACACAGTTCATGTTATTTATGAGTGAAATGAAAAAGGGGAGGAGATATGTTTGTGGGGGCCCAGCCCTGCACCAGGTTGTGCTGGGGACGCAGAGAGTGGCCCTCAGCTGGGAGGGGCCAGCAAGGCAACTTCAGTGCCTGAAGAATCAGCAGCTGTGGAGACCACCAGGGCAGAGCTCAGGCAGCAGCATGGGCAGAGAGGAGGGTGGTGAAGCCAGGGAGGAGTTTGGTCTTTACCCTCAAGGCTATGGGAGCCCTGGGAGGGATCCGAGGAAGGGAGGAGGGCCAGACTAGATTGTCCTTCTAAAAGCTCCATGAAGCTGCCAGGTCAGCAGGAGGCCGGGGAGGAACTGCAGCGGGGACTGGGCTTGACCCAGGGCTGCAGCTGTCAGACTGACCAGTTGTGAAGCCTCATGTGGTGGGCCACGGAAGGGAGGGAAGGAGACGGGACGACTCCAGGATTTTCTCCTGAGCACCTAGGTGAGGGGACACACTCCAGAGCTGGGGCTGCAGGATGAAGTCCCTAGGCCAGTCTGAAGCCAGACCAACCTGGTGGTGTGCCTAAGTGTTTGGGGTGGGGGCAGTGGAAAGGGCTGTGCACAGGGCTCCTGTCTACCATGACATCTGCCTGTCCAGCACCGTAACCCACTCCTGGTACTGAAGTCTGTTCATCAGGCTCGGATGGAGGCAGCAGAAACCCAAAACCAACTCTGGCAATCTTCCTTCATCCCCCAGTCGGCTGACCTTGTCTGTAAAGGGCCAGATAGTCTCTATTCACAACACTCAACTCTGCAAAAGCAGCCATAGACAGCGTGTGGACACGTGGGCGTGGCTGTGCGCTGATGAAACTTCATTTACAAAATCAGGCCGAGGGCCGGCTGCAGTTTGCCAACCCCGCCAAAGGAATCGAGCACAGGATATGGGCCCTGGGTCCTGACCAGTGTTGACTGAGTGCCTCTTGAAGCCCCCATCCTCATTTTCAAATGGGACATCAGGCAAAGGCCAGCCCACAGTCACAGGGTGAAGAGGTGACCAGCTGGGACCAGGGCCAGGAAGCCACCACTCTGCAGTGTTCATCGTAATCCTCGCAGCAACCTGGGGAGGTGGGTGGCCTCATCACCCCTGGTTGAACTGCTCCGGGGTGACTCAACCCCCCAGTGCCCTCTGCACCCTCTGCCTCTAGGCCTTCTTTTCAGGGTGCTGTCCTTCAGCTGTTCAACTCCAGCATTTAAGGGGGAGAAAAGAGAAACCATAGAAATATTACATTCAACAGCAACGTCTTTTCCTATTAATAAGTTTCAATTAGAGCAGTCACAAGAAATGCATTATGAATATTCATGACTGGGTTATCAAAATGCGTAATTAATCAGGGGGTGTTTAATAACTATTAATGGCAGTGGGGGAGGGACTGTCTTTTTTTTTGTTATTTCTAGGAGGGGGAGGCCAAGGGCTGTGGGTGTGGGTGGTTCCCAGATTCCAGTTCTCACTCAGGCTCACCCCAGCTGCGATCTTGGGGTCGAGGGTCCTGGCGCCTGCAGGGGCATGTTGTAGATGCTCCTGGGTGTGGGGGGCACAAGAGCAAGGACTCGCTTCTCAGGTGGTGGCCGCGGCCGGTGGGGAGGGGATGTAGAGAGAAACTGAGGTCCAAAGGGTGCTGGTGCTCTGCCCAAGCTCACACAGCCAGCCAGCCCATCTCCCAGGGCCAAGTGGGGATCTGGCATCTTGGGTGCAGACACTCCAAACCCAGTGACAAATGGTGGGTGGATTCTGGAGACCCCAGGAGCCTCGTCCCCTACCCGCCTAGGCAGCATACCAGCCCCCTCCCATAAAGACATTGGAAATTTTTTGATTAGAAAACAAAATCTAAATGAGCTATATGAATATTCATTAGGTGTGGAATTAATATGCACAACCATGCAAATTAAACAGCAATTAAACACCAATTCCCCGAGGGGAATGGTTAACACAAAGGCACCGAAATAGAAGGATGCAATTTGAAAGAAGTTTCTGGTGGGGATGAGCAGGGGAGGGCAGAAGGGCGGGGTAAAGGAGCTGGCCGGGGTGTGTGGCTGCAGTGTGGGGTCACAGGGTGGAGAGGGAGCAGCCCCAGGTTGGGCCTGGCAGAGTCAGGCCCCATCAGCCCTGTCTCCCCGCAGCCTGACTCTAGGGGTGCCTCTGGCCTCAGAAGTTGGCCATGGACACCCCAGTCCTGCAAAGTCAAGTCTGTTTGTAACCCCATTACAGAAGAGGGAAACCGAGGCGCGGAGCGTGGCCCTGTGGCCAGGTTGAGGGAGCGCAGGGGCTGGTCTCTTACATTTAGTGCTCTGTGGCCCCCTATGGATGGGGACAGAGTACCTGCCCCAGGAGGATCCAAGCAGGCACTGCCTGCTCAGTGCAGAAGATTCTGGAGTCTTGGACGGGCAGTTTGCCTGTGAGAGTGTTCAGAGAGATAAGAGCCCCACCCTGCCCCACCCCACCCTTGGGAGCAAGGTCCTTGTCCTTGTGCTGTTTAACTCCTGCCACATTGCTGGCCTATGGCCTCCTTCAAAGGCAACGGGAGCCCTGGGTCAGCCTCGCCCCCGCCCATGCCGATGTCTAAGGGGGATTTGGTTCCAGCCTCGCAGGGCTGCCAGCCGAGTGCCTGGTGGTTGGTCTCTGGCACCCACTGCTGTGATTTCAACAAAAGGATGGCCCTGCTTCCTGCGTTGGTGGCGTTCATCACCCACTCACTGATGTCCATGCGGGCCTCTTGCCAGGGTCAGAAGAGGTCAGAGATCGTGCCTGATGCAGACACCCCAGCTCCACGTGGTCCTGGTTGGACCAGAGTGGGGAGGAGGCTCAGCATGGAAGTGAAGCCTCTGCCCAGGGTGGGCGTGGTGACTGGGGCTTTGAAGAGTGGGTAGGAGGTTGCCAACACAGGTAGCAGACCTGTAGGTACACTGAGAACCAGCGTGTCTGGAGTGTTTGCTTCTGACTATGGTGTCGTGATGGGCTGGTTACGCAGGGCTCCAGTAGCCCTCTGGGTCCAGTGAGGCTTACCTGAAGGACACAGGGACCAAAGCTGGCTTTAAAGCCAGTCAGGGATGGGAGTGGGCCCCAGTGCTCTCCTTTTTGCCCTGCAGGTCTTGATGACCGGCCCAGCTCAGGCTCCTGGGGCACCAGTGACCAGAACAGTTCATCCTTTGACCCCAGCCGGGTGAGAAACCCCTGCGAGACCCTAGATCCTGGGTTTCCCTTGCCTGGGGTGGGGGTGTATGAGTGAACGGAGGCAGAGAAAATGGGGGGGGGGGTCAGACGCCAACCTGTTTTCTGGGGGGGTTCAGACTTGGAGACTCGCATTCGAGTCCTGAGTCTGGCACAGAAAATATGTTTGCCTCCCAGCTGTAATAGGGGTGGGCCCTGGCCCCCCACCCCCAAGCCTCTGGCACTGCTCACCCCCACCCTGTCTCTCCTAGACCTACAGTGAGGGTGCCCACTTCAGTGAGTCCCACAGTGGCCTCTCTTCGTCCACATTCCTGGGACCCGGACTTGGAGGTGAGTGTCTGGCGTCCAGCATGGGGCTTCTCCCATAGGTGCACAAATGGTAGGCCTCGAGGTGCGGTCAGGGCAGTGGAGTCCTGGGCACTTCCGGAATGTCCACTCAGAGATCACTGGCAGCAAGAGCCTCTGCCCGGCCTCGGAGCAGAGTGCAGCTGGACACGGCCCAGACTCCCCTGGGTGTGGGAACTCTGCGACTCTGTTTCTCTGTCTGGGAGTTGGAGGCAGGAAGGCAGTTCTGCACCCCACTTCCCTCCTGGGGTTGTTGGGGGGCTCTCCTGCTTCTAAGGGGAGTGGTCATTAGGAACTGGCCAGGGCCCTGCTGGGAAATAGACTCAGGAGTCCTGGCCCTTCTGCGGCCCACCCACCCTGTCTCCCTGGGGGTCATCATCTTAACAAGAGAACCAAGGCTTGGACAGGCCTGGGTCCAAGTTCTGCTCTACCCACTGGGGACCCCAGGCAAGCACCATTTCCTCTCAAGCCTCAGTTTCCTCACCTGTGGGACACAGGGATTCTCACGGAACCTTCCGTGTAGGAGGCAGCCACCTGTACTCATGGTACCCAGTTGGTGCTGATCCTTGTGATATCCCAGCCCCCGATGCAGGTGAGCACCCAGAGGCTCAGCAGGAAGTGACCATCCCACGGTCTGTGACTGCTCGGGGCCTGACCAAGGCTCCATCCTCCAGGGACCATCTGGTCTGCATGGTAGTCCCGTGTGCTGTTTTTCCCACCAGGTGACCCCTGCAGGCTCCCTGCTGAGCCTCACCACCCTCCCCTCCCCACAGGTGTGGTAGGAGTTTTGTGCCCATTTCCCAGCTGAGGAAGGCGAGGCCCAGCCTCACCCTGTAGCCTGGGGTGGCCTCTGCGCCGCGGGAGGTTGGGTTCCCTCTGGCTGTCCTTCCTCCTAGTCTTCATGCTTCCTGTGGCCCGGGGGTGGCCAGGGCAGTTCCCATGGCTGGGCCTATTCAGCGGTGCCCAGGGCTCAGCTGTGGCCCTGTCCCGGTCCCCCACACGCTCCTGCAGGTGGGGCCTGGCCTGCGGCTGAGGAGCTGGGAGAGGGCAGGTGGGGGTCCCAAGGGGCTAGCAGCAAGGAGCATCCTTTCACCAGCTCCGGGACCTCCAGCCTCCCCCAGCCCCCATTTCCTCACCCATGGATTGGGGCTGGTAGCCGCTATTGTGGCATGTGGCCTGGGGCACCTGGTGTGACGGGGTAAGCGTGGCCTCTCTCTTCCCCACCTCCCATAGGCTCACTGTGATGAGGAAACGAGGGAGGAACACCAGACCCCAGCAGTATTTGCTCCTGGAATCTCCCTGAAATTGTTGTATTTTTAAAATAAAGTAATTGGGAAATTTTCCCTCTCGTTTGAGAGTAATTCCAGTTACTTGATGGAGCATTGTGACTTCTCGGTCACAGCGTGGCTGTTCACCGTTCCCCTTTGGTCACATTTGGCACCCAGTCTGAGCCAAAAGGGGACTTAAATGGCTCAGGCCCTGAATAATCAGGGATCCTGCTTCAGGCAAGGCTGGATGCAGGGGCCCATGCAGCAGCAGGAGTCCTCTGCACAGCCCCAGGCCTCCCTGCTCATTCTCCTTGGGTGTGAATTGACGTCCCCAGGGAGGTACTCACCAGCAAAGTGGGAGTCACGTGCTTGTTGGTGAACTAACCACTGGCAGGAAGGCTGGGCTGCCCTGTTGGCCCAGCTGAGTGCTAGGAGTAGAACCTGTGTCCTAGGGAGCTCAGAGAACCTCGGAGTGTCACGGGGCCTGGGTACTGAACCTGGCGGTCGCGTGTACACAAGACCACAGGCTCCGCATGGGTTTCCCACGAGGGACCCCCATGCCTGTCTCCTGGAACAGATGAATGCGGGTGAGTCCCATGCTCCAGGAAGTCAGAACCTCACAACTGTGAGCAGGGAAACTGAGGCTCTGGAAGGACAGGGCCCATCAAGCTTAGGCACAGGCAGCAAGAGGCTGAGGCTGGACTGAGCTTGGCTTAGTCTCACCACCATGGCAAGGGTACATGTGGGGCCCTGGCAGGACAGGCTCCAGCCCATTGGAGTTTGCAGAATGCTGAGTACAAGTTGGCCCCACAATCATCTGGGGACCTGTTTGTGTCCCCAAGCCCGTCACCAGGCAAACCAGGAGACTGGCCCAGAGAAAGCCAGTGTCCCATCATGGTTCTCTCAGTCATACACCCCTACCGAGTTCCTGCTGTCTACAGACATGTGCCAGGCACTGGGTTGACCCCAACAGACCCTGAAGATGCTGCTTGGGGTCAACTCCCAAGTGACTTTCCTTTCTTCCTTTCCTCCAGGCAAGGGTGGCGAGCGGAGTGCCTACACCACCTTCGGGAGAGACGCGGGTGCTGGTGGCTTGACTCAGGTGAGGTGCCCCGTCAGCACCTAGCAGCGGGCGGGGCGGGCGCAGGCAGGAGCCACTCGCTCAGGGTGACCAGGGGCCGCAGACTAGGCTGGGCTCCCTGCCTCTCACCCCCAACCCTCTACTTTTTGTGTGTGTGTGTCTGTGTTGTGACAATTTCCTTTCTGATCTGTGGAAACTTTCCTAGCCGTGTTCTCTCTAGTGGCAGCTAAGATAGGCCCCAGCCCTGTCTGTGCTGGCCGAGTGTGGATGGGGAGGAGGAGGAGGTGGGCAGGGCCAGGGGAGGCCACAGCCCTTGTCCCATGGCTCCCCTACTTGGGCACTAGGTCTGGGGGGGACACCATGTGCAGCTGGAGGGGCTCAGAGATGCCTGCCCACCCCTGAGTGGCAGACACAGAAACTGAGGCCAACTTAGCAGCCGTTCACAGGTGGGGACCACCCAGGGAGCCCATGTGAGAAGCGCCCAGCCCTGGTGAAATTCTCATCCACACTGACCCCAATTTGTGAGGCTGACAGGAACAGTGACTAGCCTTAGTGGTCCCTGTGTGACCACCTGTCCTGGTCACCCTTCAGGTCCTCTTCTCCTCCGAGGATTTGATTCTTGTCCCCACCTGTGACTCCCGAATGTCATGGCAGAGCCCAGCCTTTATTCCAGGCCGGCTGCTGCAATCATTGAGCACCAGCTGGGTACCAGGCCCTGGCCAAGTTACCCCAGCCAACCCCGACAGTCCCTCCTACGCCCCCGGAACAGCTGACATAAACGGGCCCACGTAAAGAAGGCAAAGACACGGTGCAGCGGGACCACTGACAGGAGAAGCAGAGCTGGGCAGTACTAGGTCTTGAGCCCTGGTCTCTGGTGGCGCCAGGGTAGCCACACAGTGGGTTCAGGCTGGCAAGCCGGGCCGTACAGCCCAGACCATGCAGAGACGTCGCGTGACTCAGTGCTGGGAGCTGAGGGTGGCCCTTGCTCCCCAGGGAGGAAAGCCCCTTACAGACACACATATGCGCATATGCTAAATTTAACCGTGCAGGTTTTTTTTTTTAAAAGGGTAAAACAACTAGGTCTCGCTGCCACTGTCGCAGTTTTGCACGTTTAGCTTCCTGGAATCCAGGCTGCATTCTCAGACTTACCGGCAACAGTTTCTGTTTCTCAGTCTTCATGTACGTAGCAGGGCGGCTTGCAGTCCATAGTGCTGCAGGTCAGAGAAGCAGGGCAGGTGTTGCGAAAGGGACATCCAGGGCAGGTGGAAGGGGACACCCCCCAACTGCAGCAGCCTGAGGGCACAGTCACCCTCAGATGGGTCCCTGGGGCTGGCCTTTGCAATTGGTTTTTTTTTTTTTAAAACTGGAATTGGTCTGGGGGTGGATGGCCACCCGGGGCCTCCTGATGACCTGCCTCCCACCCCCCAGGCTGGCTTCCTGCCGGGCGAGCTGGCCCTCGGCAGCCCTGGGCCGCTATCCCCTCCAGGCATCAAGGGTGGCTCCCAGTACTACAGCTCCTACCCTGGCAACCCTCGGCGCAGGGCTGCGGACGGCAGCCTGGGTGAGTGGGATCCACCCAGGGAGGTTGCAAGAGGGACACGGCTTGTTCTCCTGTTAGCTAAGGGGACAGGAAGGGGATCGGCAGCCTTTCTGGGGCCTGGCTGGACACTGGGAGCTTGGGCTGGACAGCGACCTAAGAGAGAAGCAGGCACGGTCGGTTCTTGTTCGCAGTCGTTTTGGTCCATGAAGTCACTGCCAGTGCTGAGCCATTGCTCCTGGGAGAAACCCAGGGTTAGGTTCCTGTGAGCCTCCGGTCACGACAGCATCATCAGCCCATGGATGCCCATTGTCATTTCACATGGCTGTTTAGAGACACCTTAGTTCACGTCTATCATTGATCCATTCACGTTGAGCTCATGGCCAGCGGCACTGTCGCTCGCGCCTGAATGCAGCTTCCCTGATATACGCCTTTCCTCTGGGAGGCTCAGCACTGTGCAAAATCTCCAACATAACGCACAAAAATGTGGAGGATCGTGGCTCTCAGTAGACTGACGAAAGAAGCCTTGTTTAAGAGTGAGAACAAACCAAGGAGGCAGCACGCGGCTGTGGCCCCAACCCTTGCATAGTATTTTTGCATCTTTGAATTCTTGTAGGTGGACTTGGAGTTTTTAGTGGTTTTATTATGTGGGAAATGCAAGGGTCTTTTCTCCAGACTGTAGCGCAGAGGCTGTTCTAATGACCACCCTGCCCCTGTCCCCAGGGGGGTGGCAGGCTGGCTCTGTCCTGGGCGGGTGGGGCCCGCTGGAGGGTGCCGCTCTCTCTTTGCTCCCAACAGACACGCAGCCCAAGAAGGTACGGAAGGTGCCACCGGGTCTCCCGTCCTCGGTGAGTTGTGGGATGGAGCAGGGTGCCCCACGGGCCACGCACCTCTCATGTCTCCGAGGCTCAGGGGGCCCTTCCCACCAGAGATCACAGCACATTGGTGGGGGTGCCGGGCCGCATGTGGGCTCATGTGACCCACTGCATGTGGGTGGACCCCTCGTGGGTGCTGAGCCAGTATGTGCCCTAAGGCCCCAGCTCTGACCAGAGGCCACCTCCAGGACATGTCAGGGAAGTTCTTCCTGAGGTCCAGCCATGATCTCTTTTGCTTCAAGAGAAAGTTGAGTCCTGTGGCTGAGGCCTCCTTGGAAAGGGCAGGGGGGTCCTGTGAGAGAGCGCAGGAAGGAGCCGCCCTCTGGGCCGGTTTGGAGGGGCCCATCCCTGCCACTCTGTGGTTGGCAGGATGCCAGACCCGGCAGATGGTGCTGGGCCATCAGTGGCTTGCAGCACCACACTCCTGCTATTTAATCACGTTGGAAGAAAAGGCAGTTTGCTGGATTCCCTGGCTCAGCCACCGCCCCCTCTGCCTGGCTTCCTGCACTGGGCCCACAGGCTGGCCACGCACCCCTCCCCTGGGCTGCCCCAGCTCACACAGGTCCAGGTTTGGGGTAGATGGAAGGCGCAGTCAGACTCACTCTGCTTTAAGGCTCTACTCTGCACCTCTCCCTGCTCCTTCAGGCCCCGTCTTCCCCTGCCCTTACCTCCCACTGCAATTTCCTGCAGCACCAGAGCCGAGCGCCCTCCAGTGCTAGGGCAGACGGAACCCCTGGACCCCAAGGCTTCCCTGTTGAGCCTGGCCTCATGGTTCCAGGCAGCGCTGGCTGATCAGAGTGGGCACTGCTCATAGAACCTCTGTGCCGTGCTGCTTGGGGGCAGCCAGCATTGCATGTCACCGTAGGGCCCTGACTCTGGGGTCCCAGGGGCTTGTGTGGTCCAACCTGGGCCCTGGGAAGGTTCCAGCACTGATCCCAGATGGGGAACATGGAAGAAGGAAGGGCTGGCGGCATTGGAGCTGGGGCTTTTGAGGGTCAATAGGAGTTTGCGTGATTAAGGAGGGAAAAAGCCTTCTGGGCAGAGGCCAGTTTCAAAGGCCTCTGGCGCAAGAGACCAGAACTTTGGGGAATGGGGGGAAGCAGGAGGTGGGGGTGAGAAAAGGAGCTGTAGAGCGAGATGGGGGCTCTCAGAAGCCCACACTGCAGGCTGAGGGTCTGGCAGTTATCCAAAGCGAGAGTGGTTTTAGAGGAAAGGGTTTAGAGCAGGACAGGGAAATGGGGTGGTGAGTGGTCAGTCTTCCAGGAGTGGGGACAGGACTGGGAAGGGGCAGTCAAGGGATGAAGGTTGACTGGTCTGCCTACCCACAGGTGTACCCACCCAGCTCAGGTGACGACTATGGCAGGGAAACTGCTGCCTACCCATCTGCCAAGACCCCCAGCAGCACCTACCCCACCCCCTTCTACATGGCAGGTATGTGGGGTCCTGTCTGGGACAGCTGGGACAGGGTCCGGGGCCACCACCTGCCTCCACCTCACTGTTCTTTCTCCATAGATGGCAGCCTGCACCCCTCAGCCGAGCTCTGGAGTCCCCCAGGCCAGGCAGGCTTCGGGCCCATGCTGGGTGGGGGCTCATCCCCCCTGCCCCTCCCTGCAGGTGGTGGCAGCTCTGTGGGCAGCAGCAGTGGGGGCGCCTTTGGTGGCCTGCACGAGCGCATGGTAGGGTCAGGGGCCGGGCCGGGTGGGCGGGCTGGCGGCAGCCCTATCTCACTCTCCTCCACCATCTCCACTGCCTCCACTGCAGGGCTACCAGCTGCAGGGAGCGGAGGTGAATGGTGGGCTCCCAGCCGTGTCCAGCTTCTCCTCGGCCGCTGGGGCTGCCTACAGCAGCATCTCCAGCCACACGCCACCTGTCAGCGGGGCTGACAGCCTCATGGGTATGGCCACCCCTGGGTATGGTCAGGGATGTAGCCCCCTGACCTCAGTGGGTGCAGGAGTGTTTTCCTGGGAGTACTGGAGTCTGGTCTTTATTGTTACTAATGTCGCCTACCTTGTGTCAGGCCCACCCTGTGCAGTGGGTATAGGAGTGTGTAAAATCAGCTCTTTGAGGAGCTGGGGAAACTTGAGGCTCAGAGGGGTCTTGCTCACCCAGGATCCTGCCTGTCCCCAGAGCCTCCACCCTATGGGGCAGGCATCCAGGTGTTGGGCAGAGACCCAGCCGAGACCAGGGCTGCCCTGCCCAGCGCTGGACTTAGGTATCAGGGAGGCAGCCCTGAGGTTGGGCCTCACCTCGCTTCTCACACAGGCTCTCGTGGGACCACAGCCGGCAGCTCCGGGGATGCCCTCGGGAAGGCGCTGGCCTCGGTGAGGCACGGGGTATTGGGGGTGGCTGGGGAGGCCGGGCTAGTGGCACCAAGAGACTGTCTGTTGACTGCACCGTCTCTCTCTTCATCTCTGTTGCAGATCTACTCCCCAGATCACTCAAGCAATAACTTCTCCTCCAGCCCCTCGACTCCCGTGGGCTCCCCACAGGGTCTGGCAGGTCTGTGCAGGGTGCTGGGGGTGGGGGAGGCTAGGTCTGGTGCCTGCGTTCCTGCTCAGGCAGGCAAGTGGGGAAGGATCAGGTCATTCCAGAGGGTCAGGCAGTGAGACAGTGGGGCGGGATCCCTCACAAGCTCATGCGCCCTTGGGCAATCCAGGGAGGTTCCCTGAAGGTGGCATCCAAGCTAGTCCTCCAGAGCCACAGCACACAACCAGGTAGTGAGAACGGGCTGGGAGGTGGCATCCAGGTTAGATCACAGACAAAAGGTAGCAGGCAGGACTCGGTAGTTCACCCTGCATGAAGTTGAGGGGAAACTGGCACGTCACAGCAGCTCCCAGTCACATGGGAGCCAGTTGGGGCCGGAGCCCAGGGCCCTAGAGCCAGGGAGCAGGGCTGAGGCTCTGGCCTGGAGTCTGGAAAGGACAAAGGTTGTCATCTGCTGACCTGACAGATATTAATTAGGTGCCAGCTGTATACCCTGTGCTTGGCTCTGGCAAGGGACAGATCCTCCCTTCCCTGGTGGGATGCTCCTGGGCATCAGCTGGGCATGAGGGGCAGTGAGAGCAGAGGTTCTGAAAGTCCTGACAGTTGTGTTAAAAATACCCCCGAGTCCTCCTCTCTGTCCTGTGGAAGCCTCAGGAACTCTCATTTTGCCTGTTCGGTCCCCTTGGAGTTAGTCATTTCCTGGCCTGCTGCTGGACTCCAGAGAGGGTTAGCCAGGGTGGGGCAGGACAGGGGGAGCCACTGTCTGGGGTACCTTCTGTGTGCCTCTGAGCTGCCTTCCCTCAGGGGATTGGGTTTTGTAGATGAAGAAACCAAAGCTCCCCCAGCCCAGTGAGAGGTGGGATTTGAACTCAAAGCCGTGCCCAGCCTTTGCGAGTGGCAGGCACCCCCGTGTGGCCACTTTGGGCAACACAGGCCCTCCCCAGCCAGCCTTACGGGCCATTCAGATTTTTTCCTCCATAGTGACCTAGCAGGGATGCAGAGCCAGGGTCAGACTGAGTCCACTCTCTGCCTGTCTTTCTACCATTCACACACCTCCTGCCCCTTCCAGGGACGTCACAGTGGCCCCGAGCAGGAGCCCCTGGTGCCTTATCACCCAGCTACGATGGGGGTCTCCACAGCCTGGTGAGCTTTCCTGCCCCACTGCAAACTCCGCCTTCCTCAGCTAGGGTGGGGGTTGCTTGGCCTGTGTCCACCGAGTGACCAGCAGACCATGCAGAAGGGCAGATGCCCCCAGAGAAGAAGGAACTATTTAGTTTTTTGGGAATAACGCCCAAAGCTGTTGCTGTGGCCCTGCAGTGGGCAGAGGCACACATTTAGAGCTGGTCCAAAACACTGGATTTCTTGGGGAAGGAGCGAAATGGGACCATCTGATGCTTATGTGCCAGAGTGGCTGTAGTTGGGGTGGGACGGGGGCCCAGTGGCCCAGGCCCCTCAGCTCCTCTGCCCTGCCCCCCTGCAGCAGAACAAGATGGAAGACCACCTGGACGAAGCCATCCACGTGCTCCGCAGCCACGCCGTGGGCTCAGCAGGCGACATGCATGGGCTGCTGCCCGGCCACGGGGCGCTGGTCTCAGGCTTCACGGGCCCCCTGCCGCTGAGTGGGCGGCACACCGGCCTGGTGAGCACTGGGGCAGGGCAGGGCAAGGTACGGCGGTGACCCCAGCCCAGCACTGACATGTCACCTCCCCTGTCCGCAGGTAGGAGGCGGCCACGCGGAGGATGGTCTCGCGAGCAGTGCCAGCCTCATGCACTCACACGCGACCCTCCCCAGCCAGCCCAGTAGCCTCCCCGAGCTCTCGCGGCCACCTGACTCCTACAGCGGTAAGTCCCTCTGGGGCCTGGCAGGATCCGCCGAGCTGTGGGGTCCCTTGTTCCCCAGTTCCTGCTGCGGGGCCCAGCGGCAATCGTCACTCCCCTCTGAGCCACTTACCTTCTCTGGAAAATGGGGGACAGCAGAGTCTCTTGTCACCAAGGGACCAGTAACTGCCCGCTGGCCAAGAGCCCTCTCCCTGCCAGGCACAGGGCTGTGACTCGGCCTCCATGCCACCTGCCAAACCTTCACAGCAGCCTGCGGGCTCAGGACTGTCTGACCCCATTTCCAGCAGGGGAAACTGAGGTGCTGTGGGAGTCGGGGGATACCCCAGGGACATAAAGTGTCACCTAGTCCATCTGCTGTCATTCACTCTTACAGGGATTGGGACCCGGGACAGGGCACCCAGGATCCCAGCAGGGCAGCTCCTTTATCATGTGGGGAGGGAAGGGGTCCCCCCACTTCTCGGGCGGCACCTTGGGATGGGTGCAGTCTCCCTTGTGGACACCCAGGGACACAGGATACCCCAGTCAGCGTCTTTGGGAGGGAAGGTGGGGCCAGTGGTCAATGGCATTGGCCTCCGAGCAGCTGGTTCTCATGGCTTCGAGGCCACCACCTCTTCACGCACACGTTCAACAGGCACCATTGACTGAACTCCCATGACAGGCATGTGTGTGGTGTCCACTGTGACCCTGGCGCTGTTGCAAGTACTGGGCACAGGGAAGGAAACATACGAAGCCTCTCTGGGCAGGAGGTGGTGAGCTCACTGCAGGACCAGTGCCAGGGCAAGGATGGGGGAGAGGGTTGCGAGGGGGGTTTTGTAGTTTTAAAGACGGTGGTCTGGGAGGCAAGAAGGTGATGGTTGAGCAGAGCCTGGGAGGAGGAGAAAACAGGCAGGTGCCTGGGGGAAGAGTGATCTGAGCAGTGGGCACAGACTGTGCAAAGGTCCTGGGGCAGGACCAAGTCTGACATGTTGGAGGAACAGCGAGGAGGCCCGTGTGGCTGGAGCAGAGTGACGGGGGGGGCAGGGAGGGAACGGGGCAGGTCGTGCAGGGTCCTGTGGCCACGGGGAGGACTTGGGCTTCTACCCTGAGGGAGGTGGGAGCCATGGAGGACTGTTGGCAGAGGACAGATGTGTCTGACTCAGTAATCACAGGCGCCCTCTGGTGGCTGCAGGGAGAACAGACCGTGGTGGCAACGGTGCTGATCCGGGAGTGATGCTGGGGTCCAGCCCAGGTGGGGCTGCAGAGGGGTGAGACATGGGTGGGTTCTGGGTGGAGGACTGTTGGCAGAGGACAGATGTGTCTGACTCAGTAATCACAGGCGCCCTCTGGTGGCTGCAGGGAGAACAGACCGTGGTGGCAACGGGGCTGATCCGGGAGTGATGCTGGGGTCCAGCCCAGGTGGGGCTGCAGAGGGGTGAGACATGGGTGGGTTCTGGGTGTTCTGAAGGTGGAGCCCACAGGATATGCAGATGGACAGGATGTGGGGTGGGAGGGGAATCAGGACAGCCCTGGGATTTCTGGCCAGAGCAGCTCATAACAGTGGGGCTGGGTACTCACATAAGGAAGGAGATGGGAGGAACAGGTTTGGGGGCAAATCTGGACATGGGCCTTGGGATAGTTGGGGGTTTCATCTTTTGTTTTTGTTTTTGTTTTTGTTTTGGCGGCTGGGCAGTACAAGGATCCAAACTCGTAACCTTGGTGTTATCAGCTCTAACCAGCCAAGTTAATGAGCCAGCCCTTGGGGTTGTTAAACGTCTGAGATACGAGACGCTGAGAAGGTGGGATCACTGAGATCCAGGTCCCGGACCCTGGCCTCAACAGCCAGTCTGACTTCTCCAGTCAGTACTTCTTGAGTTTCTTGATTTACCACTTCAGGCCAGAAGTTCTGCCCCAGGGGACAGGAGACAGCATCTGCGGACATCTGTGGTTGTCACAACTGGGGGGTGCTCCTGGCATGGAGTGGGTGCAGCACTTGCAGTGTCCAGGACGCCCCACCACAGGGAAGGATCTGGCCCCAGTGTCCACAGTGCCGAGGGGGAAGGGACCATGACTGTAGTCTTTTTATTCCCTTCTTTTCCTTAAGAGTTTTTTTTGGGGGGCGGGGATTGGGAGAGGTGGCTGGTCTGTTCGGGGTCTGAACTCCTGATGTTGGTGTTACAAGACTACACTCTAACCTGCCAAGCAAACTGGCCAGTACCTTGAGATTTGTCTGTTTCTCACAGTTGGCATTTTGCCGACGGCGTGTCTGAGTAACTGAGGTGAGCCTGACCGTGTCCCTTTAAGCCATGTGGCTTGCATTTGGAGTGCCTGAGCTTTCTAAGGATGGCATCCTGCTGGCATGGTCTTCTGCATCTTGGTTTGCTTGCAGTGGGGCGGCCCTGGCCCTGACGTGGGGTGTTAGGTTGGTTCTCACTCAGTGCTTTTGTGCTGCCTGAATGTTCTCGTGCGTGTCTCCCAGTGCACTTGCACGAGAGTGTGTCATCACGTTCTGAAATTTCTCGATACACGTGGGTCTCCCTTTTCAAAGGAATGCCTGGTGGTTTTCTAGAGTGGCTGTACCACCTCGCCCTCCCACGAGTGGTATTTTGAGTTGAGTCCTCTCAAGTTTACCAGCTTAATGGGTGTGAAAAGGTAGCTCTTCTTGGTTTTCAGTGGCATTTCCTTAATCTTTTGTTGTGAGGAAGTGGATTTCCACGTGTGGTTTCTTTGTCTCTGAAATGCCCGTTCGTATGCTTTGCCCATTTTTCTATTGAGCTACCTGTCCTTGTCTTGTTGATTGCTAGGGGCTCGTTATATATTTTGGAGACCAGTTCTTTGTTACATATCTTTGTCGGTGGCAAGTACCTTCTTTTTTCTTGGTGGCTGGCCAGTAACAGGGATGGAACCCTGGACCTTGGTACTATCAGCACCACACTCTAACCAGCCAAACATGTGGCCAGCTCCTGTGGCAAGTATTTTCTGTGCTGTGGCTGACCTTTGTACTTTGGTGGTGGTATCTTCTGGTAATCAGAAGTCCTCAATTCTGATATAGTCACGTTGATCACTACACGTTTCTTTTTGGCAGCTGGCCATTACAAGGATCCAAACCCTTGACCTTGGTGTTATAAGGCTCTAACCTACTGAGCTAACTGGCCAGCCTCATTTCATATTTTTAAAGAAACAACTTAAATGACTTTCTTCTCCCAATAAGAAAACACCTCTTTTAGTATTTTAAGTAGTTCCCCACTATTTTAAGAGAATTTCCATGTGTTTCTTCGAAAGGCTGTAAAGTTTTGCCTCTCATTTTTCAGTCCTCTGTCTGGAATTGGTAGCTGCATATGGTGTGAGGTAGGGATCCTGTTCTGGGGGTCAGCGTGGTGGCTTGTTTTGTTCTTGCAAACAAAGCCCAGGCTGTTCCAGGAGTGCTCACGCCCCTCCCGCGAGGGGCACAAGGGATTTGTCAGGTAGGCCTGCAGGCTGGCGCTGCCCTGACCCAGGCCTGTTGCAGGACGGGGGCGAGCGGGCACTGCAGCAGGCACTGGTGACATCAAGCGGGAGGAGAAGGAAGATGAGGAAAATGCATCAGTGGCCGACAACTCGGAGGAGGAGAAGAAGGACCTGAAGGCCCCCCGGACCCGGACCAGGTGCCAGCCCCTCCTTGGCCCCTGCCCCGTCCCCCCAGGATGCACACGCACGCCCCGCGCCTGTGCCGGGGCATCTCCCCGACCTCACTGTCTCCCTCTGGCCCCCCGGCCCCCTCCCCCGTAGCCCAGACGAGGACGAGGACGACCTTCTCCCCCCAGAGCAGAAGGCCGAGCGGGAGAAGGAGCGCCGGGTGGCCAATAATGCCCGCGAGCGGCTGCGGGTCCGCGACATCAATGAGGCTTTTAAGGAGCTGGGGCGCATGTGCCAGCTGCACCTCAACAGTGAGAAGCCCCAGACCAAACTGCTCATCCTGCACCAGGCCGTGTCGGTCATCCTCAACCTGGAGCGGCAGGGGCGAGGGCAGTGGGGCCGCCCCGCCCCCGCTGTCCCCTTGCTTCCTGGAGCCAGCCCTTCCCCGCACAGACTGTCCCCTCCTGACTGCCTTGCCTGGCCTCAGTGTCCCCTGCCGGACACCTTCTGGACCCCAGCAGCCCCCACCTGGCCCTTCCTCCTCAGGAAGCCTAGAGGCTGACTTGGGGGGCTCCCAGCCCCCTGAGGTGGTACATAAACCACCCTGGATGGTTGGCCCTCAGCAGCTGCCATGTGGGGCCACTCAAGCCCATGGCCTGCTCCCTGACTCAGTTTCTGCATCTGCGAGTGGGTGTTCATCACCCCCGTCCCCAGGGCTGGGTGAGAATGGAGGATGGAGAGGACCCCACGCCCACCCCCAGATATGACTTGGCTCCGCCTTCCCCTCCCCCACTCCTGCTGCAGCCTCTTAACTCCTTCCTCTCCTGCGTGGCCCGTTAACCCTTTCTCTCATGCAGCACTGTTGCTTGGACTGGAGCCGGAGCCCGGCCCACCCTGCCTGCTGTCCCCTGGCTCTGAGGTTTCCGCATCTGCACGGCGGTGTGCATCTCGTGCCGTGTCCCTGAGCCTGCCTCTCTGCTCTCTGCCTCTCGCGCTGTCCCCTCCATCCCAGCCCGTGCGCCTCCTCTGCTCCTCCCGGCGGCCCCTCCTCACCTCGCACTTGCTGCCCGGGCACCGGGAATGGCCGGGGCCGCGACCACAGGGCCTTTCCTCCCCCAAAGCCCCGCAGTTGGGACTTGAGGGACGAACAGAGACCCACGGGAACATGCCAGCCTCCGATTCTCACTGTCAGTTTGGTCTGCGCGCTTGTCCTGGGCTCCGGGGCCGCCACCTGGAGGGATGGGTTCAGGCCCCCGGGGTAGGCGGGACAGGTGGGTGGGGCAGTGGCAGCACCCCCCACCCAGGGGGCAGGACAGGCCACCAGGGGAGTTCTGGGCACTGGGCCAAGCCTCTGTCCATGTGGTTTATCTTTGCCGCGACCCAGAGCAGCAGGAGCCCTAATGGTGATTAGCACCCATTCTCCCAAGGAGGAGACTGAGGCACAGAGAGTGAAGTCACTTGTTCAGAGCCACACAGCTAGACAGGCCTGTGCTGGGATCTGGCCCCTGACAGGCAGGCGTCTCATCTCCCATTTCGGACTCCTTGGCATGAGAAGGGGTCTCAGCACCATCCTGGTACAGACCAGGTGCTCAGTTAACCAGAGCGGCAGCTGGGGTTGCTCACTGTGCTGATGACAGCAGGCTTCCTGGAGACCTGACACTGCACATCCCATGCAGAGGGCTTGCCGAGGCTGAGGGCCTCCTCCAGGCCCAGCTCTTGGGGCAGCCAGAGGCCGCCATCGGGGGACACGGTTCTGAGGATCCCCACCAGGGTGTGGGATATCACAGGATGTGGGCTGGTTTGCTCCTCATGGGTCCATAGTCCTGGGCTTGTGGGGGGCCCAGCCGTACCCAGCTCACATTACCCAGCAAGTAGCTGCTCTGAATGGGGAAGGTCGTCATCTCCAGAGTAGAGAGAAGGGCAGGGGCCCTGGGACTCCCCTGCCTTTTTGGCCCTGTCCTAGGGCGCTGGCATGAGGGAGGACCTGTAGATTCACAGACAGGGAAATCAAGGCCCTGCATCTCCTCATGTAGATGTCCTGGGAACAGTCAAGGCATTTCTTGGGCATCACCATATACACAGCCTCCGTAGAGCTGGGTTCAAGGGCACACGCTCCCGCGGCCTCTTGCGCACACAGAAAGGCGCACAGCTGCAGGTCTCTGCTACACTCCATGGGAGCGTAGTCCTTGTGCACACAGATGAGCCCGTTCTCACAGATGTGCACACGCATCAGCACGTGGGCCCGCACCACTGCCCACACCCACACCCACACAGCCAGATACCCTGTCCACACCCCGGCCCTGCCCACCCATCCACCCGCTGGCCCCCATCACGTCACTAACAGAGGCCCCGATGCTGTGACCCAGCAGTACGGAGGAGGTGCTGTCCCTGGAGGAGAAAGACCTGAGGGACCGGGAGAGGCGCATGGCCAATAACGCACGGGAGCGGGTGCGCGTGCGGGATATTAACGAGGCCTTCCGGGAGCTGGGGCGCATGTGCCAGATGCACCTCAAGTCGGACAAAGCGCAGACCAAACTTCTCATCCTGCAGCAGGCCGTGCAGGTGATCCTGGGCCTGGAGCAGCAGGTGCGAGGTAGGCTCCCAGGCCAGGGCATCCCCAACGTCCGTCCTCCTGTCCCCCTGCCCGTGTACAGATGTCAGGGGCCTCTGCACAGCAGCACGCTTTGCCGGGAGACCCATGCCGGCTGGCTCTGGTCCTTCTCTGTCCACCTCTCTCTTAGTGGCTGGATTCAGGCCATGCGACGAACCTCAGGCACACCCTAATTTGGGCTCTTCTTTACGACACTCCCAGGCTCCCCACAGCCTTCCTGAGGAAGGAGATGAGCAAGAAACAGCCACACAGTCTGGTGCTCTCTCCCACCCTCCCCAACACCCCCACTGCCACCTCCCATCCTACTGCTCCTGGGGACCCTCTCCCACAGTGCTTTCCCCTCCCCGCAGAGCGTAACCTGAACCCCAAAGCGGCCTGCTTGAAGCGGCGAGAGGAGGAGAAGGTGTCAGGTGTGGTCGGCGACCCCCAGATGGTGCTTTCTGCTGCCCACCCGGGCCTGAGCGAGGCCCACAACCCCACTGGGCACATGTGAGAGGTATGCTGCCACCGGACGAACGACCCAGCCTCAGCCCTGCGTCCTGGGCTCAGGTGTAACCCACAACGGCCCCGTGAGGTGTCAGGTGTTTATCCGTGAAATGGGCCGGATGGTCCGCACCCCACAGCCAGCCGTCGTTGGCATCGAGCCCCAATGCCTGAGCTAATGAGGCTCTGAGGGATGGGGTCACCGGGTCCAGGAGGCCCACGGGCTCCCTGGCTGGTCCCGCTCCCCAAGTCTCTGCCACCTTGACACCCTGCGACGTGCCCCGTGGATCCTGAAGCTGTATCTTGGCTCCACTGCCAGGACGGAAAGGAGCTTTTTTTGTTTTTTGGTAAACAAAACCGGAAAGCAAGCAACAAAACACATGTCAGAAAAGAAAGAAAAAGATGCCTTAACTACAAAACGTAGAGGAACCGAAACATATCACCCAAGGGAGACGCTGTGCAAACCTGGCTTGTTCTTCAAAAGCCACCAGCAAATTGTGCCTAAGCAGACTTTTTTTTAAAGAAAAGTAAAAGAACATTAGTTACAATTTTTTTTTTTTTTAATGTAGAAGAAAATTAGCGAGAATGATGCCTTTGGTCTTTTTTTTTTAAGCTTTTTTTGCATATGTTTTGTAAGCAACAATTTTTTTTGTATAAAAGTCTCATGTCTTGCTATTTCTGCTGCTGTTTCTAGAACTGAGCGTTGCATTTCATGATCAACCAGATTATTAAAAGTTGTGTTAAAAAGACCGGATGGAAACCTGAGGTCCCCCCACCCCTCTGCTCTGGAAGCCGCTGCACAGAACCCAGGCGGGGGCTGGCTGGGGTTCTCGCTCATGTTTTGCTTTTCAGATGGCGGGGGGGGCGGTGTTCTCTTGGTTTTGTTCTGTGTGAAGGGCTGGGGGCCTTTCCCTGGTGGGAGGTGTCCTTTGGGCCCTTTTCCATCCTCCTCCACCCTCAGCAATCAGTACCCCTCACTCCTGGTCTTGCGGGGAAGGGAGGTCTTGGGAGGTCGGGATCCTCCAGGTGACACAGCCAAGGGTCCTTGTCAAGGCAGCTCTGGCCCCCAAGGCACCTGCCGCACCCCAACATCCCTCCCTGGGACCCGCACGTCTCTGAACTGAGGGACTTTGTTGGGACCAATGATCTCTGGTACAGAAACCACTCCCAAGAGCACAGTGCTGGGAGTGTCCCTGGACTACCTGTTCTTCATTCCATTCACCTGGGGACCTGACTTTGAGGGGACCAGGATCAACCCTGCCCCTGAATGGCCATCCTGGCAGGGACAGGCTGCCAGGGGGCTCCATCAGCCTCCGCCCACTCTGAGGAGCATCCTGACCCCAGGGCCACACCTGCTGCCCTGGCCACGTGCACAGGGCTCAAGGTTGAGTGTGGCCAGAGCAAGGGGGAAGGTGTGGATTCTCTGTGGCCCAGAAGGTGCCCAGTGGTTTGTCTAACCATGTCATCTGGAAGACTAAGGGTGGGCCACCTCAGGCCATCTGCTTCGTGTCCCAGTACTCAGGCCTCTTTCCAAGTCCTCCTTACTGGTCTCGTGTCCTGAGAGGGACTGACTCATCCCGGTTTGCTCAGGACTGTCCTGGGCTTAAAACTTAAGTTTCAATGTCCCTGGAACCCCTTCGGTCTCAAGCAAACCATGGCGATGGTCACTCTGTGGGTCAGGACTGCTGGGGGCCTTCCTTTTCCCTTCCCCCACACCTGGCATAAAGGCCTTATGGATCCCCAGGCTGGCTGCATTCACCCCACCAGCATCCCCCGTGCGTCTCTACCAAGACCCCCACTGCTGCCTGCAGGAGAGCCGGACCGCCTGGCCACCCCTCCCCAGACTGGAATTCCCCAAGGCTGAGGCCCATGGGAAGTTCAAGTGGGACCCCAAGGCCAGCTCGAGGCGCTGGCGACCCTCACCTCCCCATTCAGCAGCCCTGGGGTCTGCCCCCGGGACAGGTCAGCGGGCAGAGGGAAACTGGCCAATGCTCCTGTCTTGGTGACTTCCTGCCCCGGTGACTTCCTGCCCCATGTGGGTTTTGTCTCTTTTAGCAAACCTGCCTCGGTTTCCTTCTTCTTTAGCTTCTGGTCCTGCCCATAAGTCCCGATGGGCAGCCGCCAAGGAGCCTCTGAGGCCCTGTCGACTTTGGGACTGTATTATATATATAATTTAAGTTATATATAGTGAGATTAACCCAGCACAAGAAAAGAACAGCAATTGGGGATGGGGAATAACCACAGTTTTGAGGGGGAAATTGTGCTCTGAGTGCCTAAAGATAACTGGTTTAAAAAAATTTTTTTTAAAGAAAAATACTTTTTATACATGTCAACACAGCTGGCTGGATTATTTTGGATTTTTAAATGATCCTCTTTGAAGTCGCTCTGGAGACCTGTCCTGTACGTAACAGCACTGTAGCAATAAATGTGACATTTTGTAACGATCTTCGGCTATCCCCCGGAATCTTTCAGGTGGCTTATGAATGAATGGGGAGAGGGGTCAGAGAGGTTTGGCCTGAGACGGTGCTGTCGGTGTCCCCATCATGAGGGCCCAGCCTGTCTGGCGGTGTGGGGTGCCTGTTGGTGCGGATTTCTCGTTCTGGAACCACTGGTCCAAAGCTCTGCGGGGGAGGCTGGATACCTGCGCTTGTGACAAGGGCCCCGGGTGACTCAGAAGTGGGATGGGATTGGCTCCCCGGGGAAGAGGATGATCCAGGCCTCCAGGGCTCCAGACCTTTATTGCACCTGGCTTCTCCCTGGTCCCCTGCCTCCAGCCTTGGTCCACTGGGCTGCCCATGTCTGCTCAGTGTTGAGCCTGTCCCTCCCCCTCTGAAAGCTTCTATGGCTCCCAGCTGCCAGTGGCATCCACTCTACGCTCCTGAGTGGGGTACCTGCGACTTCCTCCACAACCAGAGCCCTGCACAGCACACCACAGGCACAGCTCCCGGGGCAGAAGGGGGCGCAGCAGATGCTGTCGGGGGCCTGTTCATTCCCCTCAGCCTCACCAATTCAGTGCCCGTTAGCAACTGTGGTTTGCCCCAAGGGCTTCCTCTGGTCCCAGGAGCTCCCTCTGTCTGTGCACGGGGACACGGCTCTACTCGCCCATCTCGGGGAAGTTGAAGGAATGCGTTTCTGGCCACCTGGGAGGGTGCAGGCCCCAGGGTGTGCCTGCTGGTGCCACAGCTGCCTTCTAGAGGGAGGGGGTGAGGCCGAGGGAGTCCCGCCTGCTCCTCAGCACCCCAGTCGCCTGTGAATTCACGCCGGAAAAGAACTCTTAAAATAGCACTTTCTCTTTCCTGTGTGACCTGTAGCCACACAATACCGGTCCCCCTTGGCACTGTGGACTCTGTGGTGGGGCGTCCTGGGAACTGCAGCTGCTGAGCAGCATCCCTGCCTCCACCCACTCTGTGCCAGGAGCACCCCCAGTCATGACAGCCACAAATGTCCTCAGACATCTCCCAGTGTCCCCTGGGGGCAGAATCACCCCAGTTGAGACCCCTTGGGTGAAGTAGCAAATGCCCCACAGGATGCCACCAGCAACAGGGAGCCATGGAAGGTTTCAGAGGGGGAGTGATGACATCTAGGATGCTGCAAATACCTTTTTTTAAAAAAATTAGGGGCCGGCCTGGTGGCGCACTGCTACAGTGCGCCGCTTGGGAGTGCGGTGGCGCTCCCGTCGAGGGTTCGGATCCCACATACAGACCGGTTCCCGCTCACTGGCTGAGCGAGGTGCGGGCGCAGCGCCGAGGGTTGCGATCCCGTTGCCGGTCCCGGTCCGGTTTGGGCGCGACACTTAGGGTTGCAATCCGTTGCCGGACATGAAAAAAAAAAAGACAAAAAAGAAGGAAAAAAATTAATGTATGTATTTTGGCAGGTGGGCTGGTACAGGACCTTGGTGTTATCAGCACCACGTTCCAACCCACTGAACTAACCGACCAGCTCCTCTGCACACATTTAAATCCACACACTGAGTAGGGAGGTAGAGAGGTGAATCCCAGAAGCTGGGGTCGCCCTGGTTTGTACTGTCTGCCCCATCGGGAGTTTATTCTAGTGTCCTGTGAGCAGGGACCAGACTCCTTTTTTCCCCTTATAATTAGCACATGGATTCACTGCTGACATTGAGGCTGGAACCTTCTCTGTGGTGGGGCCGTCCTGGATGTAGGACACTGTAGGGACCTCCATGGGCGCCTGAACAGGGATACACCCTGGCAATATGGCGCCCTTCCTGGTTCTTCTCCGCAGTAAAAAGCTCGCTGGCGCCAACACCCAAGCCCACCCACGCCAAACCTCAGCCAGTCACAGGTCAAGGCTCACCTCCTGCCCAGCCCCGTCCAATCAGTTACCGCCCCGTCCACTCTCTCTCCCGCCCCGGAGCACAGCACCCTATAAATGTACGCGCAGTCCTTGAATAAAGCGGAACTGCTCTGGCGAACTATTAGCCCGGGTTTCACGTGATTCCTTCGTCTGTGCGCCCCTTCATTTGGTGCCGAAACCCGGGAAGGAGTTCACCCTGCGACAGGGGACTCCTTCCTTGGGCCTCCTCGGACTCCTACGCGACCCCCCGGGACTGACAGTCCGCCCCGTCCGTTTTCTCCGGCTCTGGCTTCCTTCACCCACCACCGGCTCATCTGTTAGGTAAGCCCCCTTTTCCTTTTGTCAGGCTTGTAGGTTATTTAAACCTTCACCCTAATCACATTCCCCCGGCATTGACGCGTTCCCGGCCCCGGAGGCTGAACGTCCCATTCCTCCCTCTCTCTTTCTCTCACTCCTTTTAACCTTCCTCCTTCCTGGGTTCATCCTTGAACCCATCTAACCTTCCTCCTACCGGGTCCAGGACCCCCGCCGTCCAGTAAACCCTAGCGCGCTAGGCCCCTCCGGCTTCCGGCACAGTTGCCTCCGGGAAGCGAGGGTCTATTACATCCTGTAAACCCCGTTGTATGGGACACCACTACACCCTCCTCTGCACATTGTGTTCCTATTACGATAAAACTAAAAGATCCCTCCAAGGATATAAATCAATCTCAGTACCCCCTCAGTACCACAGCACTTCGCGGACTCCAATCCATTGTCGAGGACCTTCTCAAAAAGGGATACCTTCGGGCCGGCCCGGGCCGTGGCTCACTCGGGAGAGTGCGGTGCTGATAACACCAAGGCCCCGGGTTCGGATCCCACATAGGGATGGCCGGTTCGCTCACTGGCTGAGCGTGGTGCTGACAACACCAAGTCAAGGGTTAAGATCCCCTTACCGGTCATCTTCTAAAAAAAAAGGGGTACCTTCGCCACATCCACTCACCATTCAACACCCCCATCCTGGCAGTAAAAAAACCAAATGGGTCTTACCGACTAGTCCAAGACCTCCGCTTAATTAATGCTGCTGTTATTCCCATTCATCCTTTAACACCCAATCCCTATACTCTTTTGTCCCAGATCGCAGCTTCCACAACTCATTATTCAGTCCTAGACTTAAAAGATGCATTCTTTTCTATTCCCCTGGACCCTGTCTCCCAGGACATATTTGCCTTTACCTGGACTGACCCCAATACATGACACTCTGAACAACTTACCCGGACTGTCCTCCCCCAGGGATTCTGGGATAGCCCTCACCTCTTTGGCCAAGTGTTGGCCCAAGACCTCAAATATTTTCACTCTTCCCACCCACAGTCAACCCTCCTGCAGTATGTGGATGACCTTTTGCTCTGTAGTCCCTCGTGAGAACAATCACAGGCCGACACCGCTTCCCTTCTTAATTTCCTGGCAGACAAAGGGTATCACATTTCATTTTTTTTTTTAAAGATGACCGGTAAGGGGATCTTAACCCTTGGCTTGGTGTTGTCAGCACCACGCTCACCCAGTGAGCAAACCGGCCATCCCTATATGGGATCCGAACCCGTGGCCTTGGTGTTATCAGCACCGCACTCTCCCACCGCACTCTCCCGAGTGAGCCACGGGCCAGCCCCCACATTTCACCTTCTAAAGCCCAAATATCCCTCACTGAAGTCACTTATCTAGGATTTGAATTATCCCCTTCTCGAAAGGCAATCACCCTTAATAGGAAGGAGCTTTTAAGGTCCCTACCTAGTCCAAAAACTAAGGCAGAAATTCTATCCTTCTTCGGCCTAGCAGGGTATTTTAGAGCATGGATCCCAAATTACTTTTTATTGGCCCGCCCACTATATGCCCTTGCAAAAGGAGACCAAAATGACCCCCTATCATCTTCACCAGATAAGCCATTCCAAAAACTCCTCCAGGGCCAGCCAGGTGGCGCACTGGAGAGTGTGGCACTTGGGAGCGTGGCGGCGCTCCCACCGAGGGTTCGGATCCCATGTGGAGACCGGTTCCC
>NW_007732341.1:62005-62684 GCF_000696425.1 Galeopterus variegatus | reverse complement strand
GGATTGCTCAACACCAAAGGCAATGCTATAACCAATTCTGCCTTAATAGACAAGCTCCTTGCGGCTACCCAAGCAGTTAGGGGTCTCCCATGGCAAAGCACATCAAAAGGACAGCTCTCCCATAACTCAAGGTAACCGCTTAGCGGACGAAACGGCGCGAATGGTCGCCACAGAGGGCCGTGACACCCCAGATGCAACACTCCTTCCTCTCCTTCCAAATACCACAGACAACCCTGCTCCAACACCAGATAATAAATCTTCTCTTTTTCATCTTCTTCATGATCTATTCCACTCCTCCAAACCTTCTTTCCTCTAACCCCAGCTGATAAAACTCTCTTACAAAAAATCTCTCACGATTGCTCCATCTGCCAACGTACCAACCCTAACACTCCCTTAAAAGCCAAACCGTATCCCTCACATCAAGCTAGGGGTAATATCCCTGCCACAGACTGGCAGATCGATTTCACCCACATGCCCCCTGTTAAACGTCAGCAATACCTCCTAGCAATGGTAGATACCTTTTCCGGGTGGATAGAGACCTTCCCCACCACTAACAAGAAAGCCACCACTGTGGCTTCCATACTCCTCTCCCAGATTATCCCAAGATTTGGAATGCCCTCTTCCATACAAACAGACAACGGCCCAGAGTTCACTGCTCAAATAATACAAAATTTATCTC
>NW_007732341.1:60574-61005 GCF_000696425.1 Galeopterus variegatus | reverse complement strand
TTAACATTATCCTGTTTCTCTTACTGTGCCTAGTAGGTGTTTCTAAATCCCCGTACGTTTGGCGGTTCACGGTGCGAGAGACTCTTACAGGAAAACAAGGTAAACAAGGTGAAACCACACTACTCCCTTCCACGGGGGACTGTTCTCCAGCTGGATGCCGAAGTCTCGTTACCATTCCCCTTACAGGGAGTACATTAATCCCTCAAGCCTCCTACCCATATCTATGTTTTCTTTTTGACCAAACCAAAGATTATTGTCGCTGGTGGCCAGAAACTTATGGGGGATGTCCATACTGGTCGTGTCGGATCCATGATCCGCAGGTGCCCCGAATAGACAACCCAATCTTTTGGCGGGTTGGGAACAGGTGGGATGGGTACACATACTGATTATTCATTCATGACCCCTGGGACCCAGGTGGGCTGGGGTGGTTG
>NW_007732341.1:56351-60138 GCF_000696425.1 Galeopterus variegatus | reverse complement strand
CTCTTTTGGGTCCTGTTACAAAATCCCCAATCTCCCCCCAATTCCTCTTCCCCTACTATGCCCCTGTCCAGCAGGAAGTAGCTCGAAGATCACAGCGACCCACTCCCCACAATAGAGGAAAAAGGGAGGAACGTAGGGACCCCATGGACGCCTGAACAGGGACACACCCTGGCAATATGGCGCCCTTCCTGGTTCTCCGCAGTAGACAAGCTCACTGGCGCCAACACCCAAGCCCACCCACGCCAAACCTCAGCCAGACACAGGTCAAGGCTCACCTCCTGCCCAGCCCCGTCCAATCAAATACCGCCCCGTCCACTCTCTCTCCCGCCACGGAGCACAGCACCCTATAAATGTACGCGCAGTGCTTGAATAAAGCGGAACTGCTCTGGCAAACTGTTAGCCCGGGTCTCGCGTGCTTCCTTTGTTCCGTGCACCCTTTCACTGGACACTGCAGGTGCTGAGCAGCGTCCCTGGCCTCCACCCATTCCATGCCACGACCTCTCCCAGTGGTGACAACCACACGTCACCACACATGGCCCAGTGTCCCCTGGGGGTAGAATCACCCTGTGGGTGAGACCCCTGCATTTAGCACCACCACTCAGCAACGGCTAGTGTACAGATGGTGCTCGGTGCTGACAGAGAATCAGGCATGCCTGCCTCCGGATGGAAGAGCACATATCCTCCTGAGCAGTTACCCTGGTCCTGCCTAAGCCCCAAGGAAGCCTCTTGATCCAGGACCCAAGCCCCAGTTTCCAGGATGTACAGGGGGCAACAGAACAGGTTCTAAGACACCGTGAGGCCACCATTGGCATGATCCAATCGAGGAAATCCAGCTTCTTTAGTGAATAAATTGCGAAGAGAAATAAAGGGGGGCATTTGAGAGTTGAAAGAGACTTAGGAGATGTATCTATCCACCAAAAATTCTGGGTCTTATCTGGGGCTTGTTTCAAAGCCTAAAAAATTAAGAGTTTTTGATACAATTGGAAAATGCAAACATTGTCTGGGTATTTGATGATTTTAAACAATTATTTTTTATTTCTTATTTTTTTTATTTTGGCAGCTGGCCAGTACAAGGATCCAAACCCTTGACCTTGGTGTTATAAGGATGCGCTCCAACCTACCGAGCTAACCAGCCAGCCCAAAAAAGACTGCCCATCTTGAAATGCACAATATGATTAGCAACTGTCACTCTAGAGCACCAGAACTTATCCTTCCTACCTAACTGTAACTTTGTAACTTTGTACCAGTCCACCAAGCTTTCCCCAGGCTCCCTCTGCCCCCAGGGTTTCTTTTTGAGGTGCTGGAAATGTGCTGGAACTACATAGAGATGGTCATCACACAGCGTTGTGAATGCACTAAATGCTACTGAACTGTACAGTTTAAAATGGTTAATTGTATATTATGTGACTCCTGCGTCAACAGAAACAAACAAAAAAAGACTTCATTTTCCCCCAAGGGTAAGATAAGAATCCTACAGGGAATCCCGGAGGTCTGGGCAAAGTTCTGTCCCTCCAAACAACCCCAGGTCTGCAGGAAGCTGCATGTGCCCAGCATGGCAGGACCGCAGTGGGGACGACGGGGTCCGGAGGGTGGGGTGGTGTCTGCAGGTGGTCAGCGGGAGGTGGAGAGGTGAGCAGCAACATGGGGCTGGCAGGCTGGCAGGGTACACGGCACGTGTTCACGCTTTCATCCCACAAACAGGCATCGAGCGACCCTCCTTCAGGTTACAAGTCATTTCACCTTTGCATGCCTCAGTTTCCTCATCTGTAAAATGGGACAATGCCTCCCTCTGTGGCTCTGAGGAGTGATGGAAAGAGTTAATTCAAGCCCAGGAGGCAGGCACCCGGGCTGCACTCCCTGAGTGTTTGTGACTCTTGCTTATTATAATAATATTTTTAGGACACAGCAACCCACCCAAGTGTGAGGGAGTTCCCCCACCTTTCTTCCCTATCCACTATCTCTTCTGATCACAGAATCCTGCTTGTACTCTGGGGTATCCTACCCTCCCCCAGTTTCAGCCTGGGCCATCATGAGGGGCTGAGTCTGCCTCCTTTGCACAGCAGGCCAATGAGAATCAGCCTCGGGGTGTTTTCTGTGATTATTGGGAAAGCGGTGCCATCCTCCTACAAGGGCTCCTGGAATGTCAACCCAGAGATTCCAGATTCCACTGCTCAAAGTGAGTTCACCAGACTGAAGGCAACGTAGAAGAAAGAAGAGCTGAGAGATGGACAGAGAAAAATTTGTAATGATATTGCCAGACCCCTGGATCCAGCCGTGCCTGAAGCCATCCAACATGCCACAGAACTTCCTTCTTGTCTCAAGCTGGTTTCTGCTCTTTGCTGGTCACTCGAAACAAAAAGTGTCCAGCCTCAAAATGCAAAGAGGCAGGACTTCAGGAACAGCTGGATCTAGGACCTACAGCCCCCAGGCCTCTATCCCCACCTCTGCTCATCTCTGCAGGCAGCTTTATTCTGTCTCTTTTTTGCTTTCTCTTAACAGTCTTCATGACGTTCCTTACATCCCACTTTTTAAGTTTCCACCAATGGACAGAGTCTTATTCAGGTGCTTAAAAACCGCAGGGCACCTGGAAAGATCTAGAAACAATGTCCAACCCAGTAGCAATGGGCACCCCTGGTGCCCAGACTGCAGTCTGTAAATACTGCACCTACCCTCAGTCCTTGGCCAGGAATAGGAACAGGTCAGAACCTGCAGCCCCTGGAGAACCACAGGCTTGGAAGGTGCTGAGCAGCCAATCTAAGGAGGCTGGGCAGGCTGGGCAAGCAAGGCCACGGTACTGTGTCACTTCCTTACCACCAGGCCGGCATACGATGCTGGGGCCCTAGAGACAACGCCCCGTCCCTCATCTAGGCTGTGGCCTTTCTGTTCAATCTGTCAAGGTGCCTGGGGGTTGAACAGTCCAAAAGGACTTCCTGAAAGAGGAGGCAGTTGAGGAAAAGGGTTCTGCTTCCTTCTGCCCACACCAGCCCGCCCGGTATTGGGGACGGGGGTCAGGGGGGAGGCTGTAAGTTGGGAGTTTATTGAGCACTTACGATGTACCAGGCTGTGGACGATCAGAGGAGGCAGGGACCGGAGAAAGGCGTCCGAGCAGGCCTGGTGCGGCAGCCTGTCATCAGCTCCGAGGACCCTGAGATGCTCACAGTGCAAGGAGCCAGGCCTCCCTCTGCTGCCGGAACGAAGGATCAACAAACCCCTCACTCAAACGTGCAAGATTTCCCACAGGCCTCCAAGCAACACACGCAACTCAGAACGAGCAAACGGAGGCTCGGGAGCACCGACACCTGCCAGGTCAGGTTCAAATCCCAGCCCTTCCACTCCGTGTGACTCCGGGCAAGTCCCTTCCCCATTTGGCCTCAGTTTCCTTCATTGTAAAGTCACTGGCTAAACTGTTCTGGGACATACTGAGGTGCAGGGAGCCGCGAGTCTGGGGTCCTCTCTGAAGGCGGGAAGAAGAAACACACCCTGCCCCCATCACGTGATCACACGGCCCCGCCCCCATCACCTCCTCTTCCGTCACCTCCCCCGCCCCGTCCGGCCCCGCCCACAACATCTCCCGTCCCTCCCCGGAAGTGACAAAATATCTTCCGGGTCTACGCTGCAGGTGTCTGGAGGCGCGAGGTCCCCCGTGCGCGGGCGCGCTGCGGCCGCGCCTGCGCAGTGCGGCCGGGCCGACGGGACGGGGTCACCCTGAGGGACTGCAGGTCGCCGCGATGCTGAGGAGGTTCCTGGGCCCGCGTTACCGGTCGCGGATTGCTCAACACCAAAGGCA
>NW_007732341.1:46550-56238 GCF_000696425.1 Galeopterus variegatus | reverse complement strand
CTTCCGCCCCGGCCGGCCCCGCGCGGCCGCCGCCTCACGCTCTGGGGGCCGCGCCGGGGTGACGGATGGGGAAACTGAGGGCCAGGGAGTTGAAGCGGTCTGTCCCGGGGCGCAGCGGACGGACGGGGCGATCCGAGGCCAAACCCCGGCATCCCCGGCCCAGGGGGCTGAGCTGCTCCGAGCCTCAGTTTCCCCATCCCCACCCACCGCTGAGTCCCCGGCAGCTTTGGGCTTGACACTAAGCTTGTACAGTTATGGCTTTGTATTTATTCTAGATTTTTAAAAATGAGGAGTGTAAAACCCGCAGCTGCAACTGTCCCCGGTGCCACGTGGGAGGCGGGCTGGGATTGGGGTGACCTCTGCAGGGTGTCTGGTTCCCACGCCTAGGACTCAAACAAGGACTGGTGCTTCGCAGTGTGTCCCAGAGCTGGGGGGGGTGGGGACAGTAGAGCTGGCAGGGCCGGCAGGCGGAAGCTGATGGTGGCATTTTACAGCTGGGGACCCATGGCCCATGGAATCAGTGCAGCCCCTCCCGAAGGCCATTGGTCCATTCTCATCTGTGCGTGGTCAGAGCAGTGACCACCCCTCATCTGTGCTTTCTTTACAGCAACAAGCATTTATTGAGCACTTGCCGTGTGCTAAAGACAACAATCAACAAAACCCTCGTGGGCTAACATTCTATTGGGTGGGCAAAAAAAAGCAAACAAATGAGATGAAACATGGTGGGGGGGGTGCTTTGGGAGGCCAGGAAGCGGGTCTCTAACCTAGGAGGCACTGTGGGCTGTCTCAGACTCTCTGAGCCTGTGCCTGGCAGACGTCACGCTTATTGGGCTCTTCCTGTACTGTGCAAGTCCGCTAAGTCCCACCCAATGGAGTGACCACCATAATGGGGCAGGTGGATGACGGTCTACCAAGCATGTTTTCCCAAGAGGGAAGGCTCCACTGATCGGAGATACACCACAAAGCTGTGGAGCTGAGAGAGGGAAGATTCCCACTCTGTTGGTGACACCTGCCCAAGAGCCAGGTTCCCATAGCAGCAGTAGTTGGTGACTCCACTGAGGCACAGAGTTGAGCTGTACGGGCCACGCGGTGGTGAGCAGTGCCTGGCCTGCGCCCAGGGGTTGTCCCTGGGGAGGTAGCTTGGGGTGGGGTGGGCATGAGTTGCTCATCCCCCTCCTCACCTCAAAGAACAGCCCACCCCCCAAAATGTCCAGGCTCATGGTTTACTGTGATCCAGCGAGGTGGGCACTCAGGATGAGACCTGTAATAGTTATCTACTACTGTGTAACAAATGGCCCCCCAAACTTAGCAGGTTAAAACAACAAATGTTCATTTGTTTTCGTGGTCTGGATTCAGGCACCATGCAGGGTCTTTCAGGAGGCTGTGGTCTCATGGGAAAATCTGTTTCCAAAGCTCACCCATGTGGTCATTGGCAGGATTCGGTTCTTCGATGGCTCCTGGCCAGAGGCTGTCCCCGTTTCTGTGCACATGGGCCCCTACACAAGGTGGCTCATGTCGCAGCAACCAGCTTCCCCCAAAGTGAGCAAGAGGGTAACTGAGGGTTCCCGTACTGGATGCCACCGCCTTTTTATAACTTAGTCTGGGAAGTGACACCCATCGCTTCTGCTGCATTCTGCTTGTTAGAGTCCAGTCACTGGGCCCTATGAGGGTGTGAAAGCCAAGAGGGGGATTGCTGGAGCCATCCTAGGCTCTGCCAGTCACAGGACATGAGCATGGCCCTTGGGAAAACCCAATCATCTCATGCTGTGGTGGCCGAGAGCATGGACTTGGAACCCACCCTGAGCCTCCCTAGCTATGTGCCCTTAAGTGAGTGACTCCCTCTCTCTGCTGTTCAGTCTCCTGCCTCAGTCCTGTGGTTGTTGCAGGTACCAGTGAGTTACTGTGACCTGCATACGTCACTTGTCCCTGTGTTCAAACAGGTGGTGGTAAACTTGACTTTCTATTTTAGCAGAATCTCCTTAAACAGAGCCTCAGGACAAAAGCAGGTTGGAATGGAGTTGCTTAGACAGAGGTGAAGGTGGAGCATTGGGGCCATCCCCCCACCTCCCTTGTGCCCCTGCCCATGGTAGCCTCAGGAGCAGTCCTTGGGGAGGCAGAATTGACTCTGTGTCGAGCCCAAGCCCCCTGAGGGCTGGTGGCATGGGCAAGTCATCAACCACTTTGAGCTTCAGGGTCATCTGCCGTGTGCTCAACCTGCAAGGCCCACAGCATGGGACAGGGCCTGACCGCCCACTCTCCTCTTGCAGGATCCCCACGGTGGGCATGTGGGGTGCTGTGGGCACCGTGGGGCTGGTGTGGGCCACCGACTGGCGGCTGATTCTGGACTGGGTGCCATACATCAACGGCAAGTTTAAGAAGGACAGTTAATTACACTGACCCTCTGCAGATCCCTCTGGTAAGTTTGGGCAGGCACATTAAAGTTCTTGGCCTGGCGGCTGTGGGTGAATGAGCCACATGACTGCTAGACAGTGGAAGACCAGTGGGTCTGGGAGGCTTACCAGGATCATCACCCTGGAGAGTCCTGCATGAGGGTGAGGCTCTGGGGTGGGCTTCCCGGGTACCTCCCGCCCATTGGAACAGAGCTGCCAGGCCAGCAGCCTTGGTTGTGTGATTGTGGGGTGGGCCCTGCCCCTTGATGCTGGACAGGTCCCCAGGCTACTCACAGAGCCCTGCTTCATGTGGAAGGGACATTTCTATTCACCCTGCCTTGTCCCCCCCTCCAGGTGTCTGGTGGTGCAGGATCCTCCCATCTCAGTGCCTGCTGCAGCTAGAATAGCCCATGGCCTCAGGATGGACATCATGAATTCCACAGCACAACCTAAGACTTTCTGTGTTTCTGGAAAGAGTTCTGATGTGTTCATGCACATAGCATTAAACCTCACTCTGAAACCTGCCTCTCCCACCCCCCACCCGCCTGGATATTGATCATGCTGGTGACTCAGGTGACCTGGGGTCCTTTCAGCTCCAAAATTTTGCAAATCTAGGAGAGTTTTCTGATGGCTGGCAGAAATCGTTAAATCATTACTTAAAACTGTTTAACAGATGTCACCTGCACAATGTATTTACTTATTGCTGCCTTGGCAAGTTACCCCATAACTTAGTGGCTTAAAACAACAAACATTCATGATTTCACAGATTCTGTGGGTCAAGGATTTAGGAGTGACTTATCTGGGCAATTCTGACCCAGGGTCTCTCCGAAGTTGCAGTTAACACATTGGCTCGGGCTGCCTCATCTGACGGCTTAACCAGGGCTGGAGGAGCCACTTTCAAGCTGGCTGCGTGACATGGCCATTGGTGTGAGGCCTCAGCTACTTGCCAGGGGTGCCCCTCCATAGCACTGTTTGAGCTGCCCACAATATGGCCACTGGCTTCCCCAGAGCAGGTGATCCAAAAGAGAGCAAGGAGGAGCCACCGTGCTTTTATGACCTTAACCTTCCCTAAGTCCAGTCCACACGCAGAAGGAAGAGAATTAGGCTCTTTGTTTTGAAGGGAAGAATATCAGAGTTTGTAGACATTTTAAACCATCACAGGAGGGGCACAAAAATGAACAGGTACAAAAGGGTATATTGTGCAAAGACACGCTCCCTCCCTGGTGCTCTGGCCCAGGTCTCTCCAGCTCTTGCCAGCTTGAAAATTCTGGAAACATTTAAGCATATATAGGCATAGTTGTGAAAATAGTATTGTGTTATTCTTCCCAGGCTGCCATAAAAAAATGTCACAAATTTTGCATGGCTTAAATACCAGAAACATATTCTCTTAGGAAGAAAGAAAAGTAACAAAACAAAAATAAATTTATTCTGTCACACTCCCTGAGGCTGGAAAGTCCAAGATCAAGATCTGACAGGGTGGGTTTCTTGGGGGGGCTCCCTTCTTGGCTTGCAGATGGTGGCCTCCTCACCGTATGCCCACATGGACAGCTGGAGCTCCCTGGTGTCTCTTCTGGTAAAGACACTAATCCTGTCAGATCAGGGTCCCACCCTTATGACCTTTTTTAATCTTAATTACTTCCAGAGAGGCCCACCTCCAAATATAGTCATTGGGGTTTACAGGTTCCACATATGAATTTGTTGGGGGCACATTCAGTCTAGAACAGATATTTAACACAGATGGTGGCATTTGCTACACATTATCGTGTGTGAACATGCCTTTTTTATTTCTTATTTTTTTCACAGCTGGCCAGTATGGGGACTTGAACCCTTGAACCTTGGTCTCACGACACCACACTCTAACCAACTGAGCTGACTGGCCAGCCTTGAACATGCTTTTCTTTCCGCTTAAGGCTTGTTTTCTGGGGGTCATTCCACTTGGATACACAGCGCTTAGCTGCCTAGTATTCCATGTGGCCATACCACACTGGTGTCTATTAACTAGCCTGTTACCAAGGGACACTCATTTCCTGTCACTTGCTATTACAATAATATCCTTGCGGTGATGTTATTTGAGACCTATCTGAGTATATCTGTCAGATAAATACCTGTCAGTGATGAATTGTGAGATAACTGAATTAGTCTTAACACTTCTTTATTTCATTTTATTTGTTGGCGGCTGGCTGGTACAGGGATCCGAACCCTTGACACTGGTGTTACAAGGCTGTGCTCTAACCAGCCGAACTAACTGGCTGGCCCTCAACATTTCTCAACATCTGTAGCCCAAGCAGCAGAGGACAGCACCACAGTCCCCATCCAGCCCCACCCTGTCGCCTTCCCTGTTCTGATTCCATGTCCTGTGCTTAGCCAAGCCATATTACAGCCCAAAGCAAAAGGAAAACATGGGCCCCTACTGAAATATTTTTATATATTTTTGTAATGGTCAGTATTTATAGTCTTGCTTCCTTGAAAGCCAGTAAAGTAAAATTCTAATACATCCAGGTTTTGATATAAATAGAATATTTAAGCCTAGGGCTTGCCAGTTAGCTCAGTTGGTTAGAGTGTGGTGCTGATAACACCAGGGTCACAGGTATGATTCCTGTAATGGCTAGCCGTCCCTCTCCAAAAAAGAAAAAAAGTATTTAAGCTTAAAATATTGTGACTTATTTTTCTATTTTCATTTTTATTTATTTAAAGATGACCGGTAAGGGGATCTTAACCCTTGACTTGGTGGTGTCAGCACCACGCTCTCCCAAGTGAGCTAACTGGCCATCCCTATATGGGATCCAAACCCGTGGCCTTGGCGTTATCAGCACCACACTCTCCAAAGTGAGCCACGGGCCAGCCCTTAAAATACTTTTAATACAACTACTTTTCAATTTTTTAAAAAAAAATTTATAGATAAAATTTATTTCTTACAGTTTCAGAGGCTGAGAAGCTCATGGTCCAGGGAACACATCTGGTGAAGGCTTTCTTGGGAACTTTACACAAAGTCCCATGGTGACCAAGGTATCATGTGGCAAGAGAAATGGCCTGAGCAAGAGAGAATACTTTTTCAATCACTTTAATGCTCTGGGGATATTTTAACCATTAAAAAACTACATAAAAACATGTATGGAAGTGCCTGTCTCACATTATTATTTTTGTTTGGCAGCTTGCCTGTACGGGGATCCAGACCTTTAACCTTGGTGTTCTGACACTGTGCTCTAAGCAACTGAGCCAGCCGGCCAGCCCGAGTGTATATCTTTCAGAGTGGATCTAGGGCTGACCGGTTAGCTCAGTTGGTTAGAGCATGGTGTTGTGATGCCAAGGTCTAAGGGTTCAGATCCCTATACTGACCACACACACACACACACACACACACACACGTCAATCCAGAGCCACCATCCCAACTTTTTGTTGCATGCCATGGGCTTAATGAAGTCGAGCCATTTGTAGAGTTTCTCAAAATATGTACTTGCCAACTATGTACTTGTGTTGTCACTTAACATATCCCTGTACCCATGTTTCTTATAAGCTGAGTGGCTTTCAGGGACCCTTGTCAGTGTCTGGGGATATCTGTGGTTGTCACAACTGGGGGTGTTCCTGGCATGGAGCTGGTGGAGGCCAAGGACACTGCTCAGCACCTGCAGTGCCCAGCACAGCCCCACAGAGAAAGTGATCTGGCTCCAATGTCAACAGTGCTGAAGGGGAGAGACACTGCTATGGGAAGTGAGGAGAGATCCTCTAAGAAGCAGTGAAGTCCCAAGGGGCTGGACTCCAGAAGAGAAGGAGGGGGCACGTGGGGTGTGTTTTGGAAGGTGGTCAATTTCCTATGACCTAACACTTCAGGCCCATCAGAACGGTCACTGTAGAAAAACAGAACCCAGAAAATAGCAAGTGTCGGTGAAGACATGGAGAAATCAGAACCCTGTGTGCTGCTGGCGGGATTGTAAAACGGTGCAGCCACTGTGGAAAGCAGTCTGCCGGTTCCTCAAATGGTTACATACAGAGTTACTTTAATATCCAGCAACTCCACTCCTGGGGTATATGCCCAAAGAATGGAAGGCAGGGAGGGCTGGCCGGTTAGCTCAGCTGGTTAGAGCACAGCCTTGTAACAGAGGTTCGCATCCCCGTACTGGCCAGCCTCCAAAAAAAAAAAAGATGCTAAGAACTGAAAGCAGGAGCTAGAAGAGATACTTGAAAACCCATCTTCATAACAGCTTATTCACAGTAGCCCAAAAGTGGAAGCGACTCAAGTGTACATTGACAGGTGAATGGTAAACTGAACTGGTCAGCCATGAAAAGGAAGGAAATTCTGACACACGCTACAACGTGAATGAACGCTGAGGACATTGTGCTCAGTGACATAAGCCAGACACACAAGGGTTCTGTGTGTGATTCTGCTCACAGGAGGTCCCTAGACTCGTCAGATCCACAGAGACAGAAAGTAGAACGGGGGGTGCCAGGGACTGGGGAGGGGGACTGGGAGTGAGTGTCTCATGGGGACAGAGTTTTGGTTTGGGAAGATGAGAACGTTCTGGAGATGGACGGTGGTGGTGGTGAAAGTATGTAATGCCATTAAACTCTACTTATAAAAATCCTGTGGGGCCGGCCCGGTGGTGCACTGGATAGTGCGCCGCTTGGGAAGCGCGGCAGCGCTCCCGTCCGAGGGTTCGGATCCCACGTACAGACCGGCTCCCGCTCACTGGCTGAGCAAGGCGCGGGAGCAACGCCGAGGCTTGCGATCCCGTCGCCAGTCCCCGGTCCGGTACGGGGGCAACACTGAGGGTTGCGATCCGTTGCCGGACACAGAAAAAAGACAAAAAGACAAAAAAAAAAAAAAAAAAAAAAAATCCTGTGGCCCAGCCCTGAGTCAGCAGGTTAGCAGACCCCACCAGCAACGAGGGCTTCCCCTGCATGTCTCTGAACCATGCAGTCCTGGCATTTCAGTTCTGGAAGCAAAGGCACAAACTTCAGTGTGGTGGCTCCCAAAGCCCACATGAACCCAGAAGGTGACATGAGCCCACCTCGCTGGCAGGGTCCCAAGATTGCCTTATGTACAATCAGTCACTGGACTCCCTGTGAGTACGAGCTGCCTATTCTCTTCATTAGTCGTTTATTCAATAATTCTATCAGCACGTACCCACAAATGTTTATTTTATTCTACAAGGTATAAACCACTACTTTCATTTTGCTCAAATTGTCCTGTCTTTGGCCATTAGTAGCCCCTTCCAGTGGGTTCCTGTGCCTGTCTGATTGGTGCGTCCCCCATCATTTCTTTTCTTTTAATTGAGGTAAAAATCCATGTAACACAAAAGGAACCATTTTAGTTATTTTGTTCTGGCCACCGGAGTATGGGGATCCAAACCCTTGACTTTGGTGTTATCAGCATCACGCTGTAACCAAAACTAACCATTTCAAAGTGTACAATATTTTATAATATTTTATAATATTTTGTATGTTCGCAATGTTGTGCAACCATCACCTCTATCTAATTCCAGAACATTCTCAGCACCCCAAAGGACACTCTGTCCCCCTCCCCAGTCCCTGAGGATTAAATCCACTTTCTGTCTCCGTGGATTGGCCTCTTTGGGACATTTCATGTAAATGGAATCACACATTATGTGGCCTTTTGTGTCTCGTGTCTGTCACTGAGCTTGACGTGTTCAAGGCTCAACCATGTTGTAGCATGTGTCAGAATTTCCTTTCATGGGTGAATATTCCAGTGTGTGGATAGATCACGTTGTGTTTATCCTTTCATCAGTTGATGGACATTTGGGTTGTTTCCACCTTTTGGCTATTGCGAATCATGCTGCTGTGAAATTTGTGTACAAGTATTTGTTTGAGTCCCGGTTTTCAATTCCTTTAGGGAGATACCTAGGAGTGGAACTGCTGGGTCTCATGGCAAATCGGTTTAGCTTTTGGGCCGGCCCGTGGCTCACTCGGGAGAGTGTGGTGCTGATAACACCAAGGCCCCAGGTTCAGATCCCATATAGGGATGGCCGGTTCGCTCACTGGCTGAGCGTGGTGCTGACAACACCAAGTCAAGGGTTAAGATCCCCTTACCGGTCATCTTTAAAAAAAAAAAAAAAATCTGTTTAGCTTTTCAAGGAATTGCCGTGGTGTTTTCCTCAGCGGCTGCACCATCTCACATTCCCACCAGCTGCACACGAGAGTTCTGATTTCGCCACATCCTTGCCAACACTTGTAATTTTGCGCCTTATACTTTCTGGCACCACAAGATATTCTTGGTTAAACTTCCATTTACCCTGTCCGAGCCCTAGAATTGACCACTTAAAAGGCAAGTTTAAAAATAAAATTACTTCCCCTGCAGCCCTGCAGGTCTTTCTGCTGGCTGCTTCTCACCAGGTGCCACCACTAGTTCTGGGGTACACCTGCCTGGCTTTGAGTCCACACCATAGACATTCCCCTCTCCGCACCAGCACCGGCCCCTGCACCCTCTCACTATGGGCCGCTGGGTCTCGGGCCACCAACCAGCTACTGAACTTCTCTGACTTAGCTGACTCCACAGAGATCCCCGTACTTGGGATGGGGAGAAAGAAACAGTCCACCCCACGTTGGAAGTGTCCTGGGTGGGGGTCACTGGGAATACAGAGGAGGTGGGGTACGAGTCTCCCTCCACCCATCATTCATCCACCCATCCATCCAGTTAAGATTTATTCAGGGCTTGTGTGGTCAGTGGAATAATGCCCCTCAAAGACGACTACGGCCTCATCCCTGGAACCTGTGGACATGTCACCTTGCAAGGCAAAAGGGACTTTGCAAAGGAATTAAAGACCTTGAGATGGGAATTATCCTGGATTATGTGGGTGAGCCCAACCTCAGCACAGTGGTCTCCGAGACAACCTCCTCCAGCTGGAGGAAGGAGAGTCGTTCCGTTTCCTTCTCAGGGTCGCTCTGGCTGGTGTGGGGAAGGGGCTCTGGGGCTGAGGGACAGAGGGGGTGGGCGATTCCCCCGGAACGTCCTGCAGCCCTCCCGGTGAGAGATGGTGGCTAGACTCCTGGATGTGGAGGGGTCAGAAAAGTGTTGGGTGGGACTTGGGATATGGAAGGGGTGGTCACCGGCAAAGTCCCCGGATTTGGACGCCTAGAAAGAGTTGGGGGACTGTGCAGCGGGAGGTCGAGTTCCGGGCACTGGGTTGGGAACCCGAAGGCTTCAGTGGAAGGACGGCCGGGCGGGGACGTGGGAGGAGGGATCCCCGTCAATCTGAAGGCACCCTGCCCGCGCAGGCTCACAACGCGCCGCCGCCGGCCCCGCCCCCTCGCCGCGCGCTGATTGGCGCCGTGGCGGCGGGGCG
>NW_007732341.1:42952-46531 GCF_000696425.1 Galeopterus variegatus | reverse complement strand
CGGTACAGCAGAGGCGGGGGGTGGGGGCTGGGCTCACCCTTTGGTCCCCGAGAGACCCAGAGGGGTCTCGCCGGGCCGCTCCCGGGGCCGCGCGGAGCCTTCCGCGGGTGTCGGCGGTTTCGGGGAGCAGGGCTCATTGGGGGGACCGGGAGGGCGTGCTCGAGGGTGCAGATTCCGGGGATCACCCCGGTTGTGGGAATGAGCTCTCCAGCGTGGCTGAACCCCCGAGCTGCCTTTCTTTAAAGGAACTGCCCCCCTTAAGTATCCTACTCTTGGGCACGTTTCAGGGCTTTCAGACCCCCGCGGGTCGTGTCCCCTGTAGAGAGCGGAGACGCGCGACTTCCTGAGTCCAGTACGCGCTAGCTTTTGCGTTGATGTTAACTGGTGGTCGGAGGCTTTCGAGCCCCCCACTTCTCCAGTGTGGAAGAAGGGGCTGCTTTTGGCTTAGGAAAGGTGGCAGGGAACCTCCTCCGTGGAACAAAGAGTCGGCGGCTGGAAAGCCCAGCCTCAGACAGTTGGCCACCTGTTGTTTCTCGCGGGGGGGGGGGGGGGGCGTTTCTCACTGGCTGGCGAAAAGTGCTTTTGATTTTGAGCCAGGCTTGATTGCGCCCTCCCCTCCTCTTCAGTATCCCCTGGCGCCTGCAGTTCCCCGTGAAAGGAAATCTGGACACCTGCCGTGTGCCAAATGCCAGCCGGGGGTGTGCGGCCAATCCCCGGTCCCCGTCCTACCCGCGCTTGCGAGCCTGGGTGTGAGGGTGCGTGGTTTGCACAGCCGCTGCCCACTTCGGTCCCCTATGGTTCTTTGCTGTCCCTGTTTTGGTTGCTAAAGTGAGCAGGGAAGGGATGGCTTGTGTTTAAAAGGGTGGGGACTGCTTCAGGTTTTGACATCCGAAAACAGCAAGGGCAGAGTTCCCCAAATGTGTACCCTGTAATTTCAGGTATTGAAACAGTGGGGCTACAAACAGTGTCTCTTAGGGACACGTGTGCATTCCCCTTTGCTGCCCCCCTCTCCCATTTCATCCCCTTCCTGGATCTTTAGAAAGCCCAAATCAGCTCAGTAAGGAGGCCTCAGGCCAGGATCCACCAGCGTGCGCTAATTCCAAGCACGCGTGTGCTCCCATCTTCCGTTTAGACCTAAAGGCTGCCGAAGTTCTGTGTCTACCTCTGTAGTACTTGGTTAATTTAACAAATGCCTGGGCAGCACCTGCTGGGCTTCAGGCACTGCCTGGGTCCTGGCCATGCAGCTAGGAGTGAGGCCCAGGCCCTCCCCTAGTGGCGACAGCCAGGAAACCGGGCTTTTACCCGTAGGCACAGAGGTGCGGGGAATCAGAGGGCAGATAACCAGGTGCCTGATCGAGACTGGGGAGATCCAGGAGGGCCTCTCCGAGAAGGCAACAGTGGGGCGGGGAGGCCCTGGGGAGACGAAGAGCTGGCTGCAGCTCAGGAGCTGACCCAAAGCCAGCTTGACCAGTGTCCTGAGGCTGTCCCCACCTGCCTAGTAGCGTCTCAGTTCCTCAGCCTTAGTGGGACTCCACTAAGGCCCCAGCCCCAAGCATGGCGGGGTCTGGCAGTGGGCTGGAGAGATGCGATTTCAGGTTTTCCGCTGCGGTGGGGGTGAAGCCGGACTCAGCCCAGAGCTGCCACCTGCAGGTCTGGCTCCCTGTCTGCATACTCCAGGGCAGCCTGGGAAAGCTCAGGCTGCAGCACTCGGTTTTTTCTCTGTGTGGTTTTATTATATCTTTTTTTCATTCAATAAAATATTAGAGATATATTGGTGTCAATGCAGATCCACATAACCTTTTTAAAAAGTTGACACGTAGGGCTGGCTAGTTAGCTCTGTTGGTAAGTGTGGTGCTGATAACACCACGGTCCAGGGTTTGATCCAGCCAGCCACCAACCCCCCCTCAAAAAAAAAGTTGAGATGTAATTCACATTTCATAAAAGTTCTTTTAAAGTGTACAGTTCAGTGATTTTTTGAGTACATTCACAAGCTGCAACCCTCACCTCTAATTCCAGAACTTTCTCATCACCCCAAAGAGAAACCCCCTCCCCATTAGCGGTCATTCTACATTTCCTCCTTCCCCAGCCCCTGGCAACCAGTGATTCACCTTCTGTCTTCCATTTATTATTTTTTAACAACTTTATTGAAATATGGTTCACATACCATACAATTTGTTTAAAATGTGCAAGTTGGCTGGCTAGTAAACTCAGTTGGTTAGAGCATGGTACTGATAACACCAAGGTGTCCAGGGTTTGGTCCGTACCAGCCAGCTGCCAAATATAAATAAGTGTACAAGTCCGTGGGTTTTTAGCATATCTACATATTCACAGATATGTGCAGCAATCACCAGACTTAATTTTTATTACCCCAGAAAGAAACCCCGGACCCTTTTAACTACCACTGCCCTATGCTCCCACCCCCCACCTCCCAGCCCTAAGCAATCCCATTTCCATGTTCTATGTCTTTACTTTGTCTCTGTCTATCCTTCTCTGTCCTCATTGTAAAAGGCAGAACGGCCAAGGGTGGAGGCAGAGAACGGTTGGCAAGTGTTTTGTGGGGTCCCTCCTTTGTGGCTACATTTGAAGCCTGAGTCCCGGCCTTTGGTCTCTTTCCGTTGCCCTGGGCATGTGGGCTCGGTCTTAACGTGAGCCAGGCCAGAGCGTGATTAGAAAAGTAAAGCGACCAGAGCAGTCCTCAGTGGCTCCAGAACCCCAGGCCGTGTGGGTTCTCTGCAGTGTCCTGGTGGAGTGCCCTGGCCCAACCCTGCCCTCGTGGACCACCGACTTTGCTCGGGAGACAGTTTTCGTTCGTCAGGTAGATGGGTAGGCGTGGCATTGCTGGGTCATAGGGAGCTCTCCGTCACCCCTTTGAGAAGCTGCCAGACTGCCTTCCCAGCTGTGGGGCTGTTAAGCCGCGTGCTAGTAGGAGTGCGTGGTGTGGGCTCCGCCGCCACCCTATGGACGTTGTCCTCATTTCGGGTAAGTTGCTGCGCTCATCGGCGCGGCGACCCGAGAGCAGAGCCTCGGCCCAGGGCTGTACCTGCACCTGCCGCCAGCTGCCCCGCCAGGGCCCCCGGTCACGCTGGACGTCGCGGCCCTGGTGCCCCGGCCGCAAGAAGGCGGCGGGCCGCAAGCACCTGCTCCCTCCCCGGGGCTCCCACCTCGAGCGCGAGGCGCCGCGCCCACGGAAGGTTCTGAAAGCGTGACCCCGCCTCTGCCCGCAGCCCGAGCGGGAAGAAGTTCCGCAGCAAGCCGCAGCTGGCGCGCTACCTGGGCGGCTCCATGGACTTGAGCACCTTCGACTTCCGCACGGGCAAGATGCTGCTGAGCAAGATGAACAAGAGCCGCCAGCGCGTGCGCTACGACTCCTCCAACCAGGTCAAGGTGAGTGGCGTCAGCGCGCGGGGGCGTTACGTCACACGGACGGGTGGGCGTGACGTCATACGGGCGGCTGGGGCGGGCGGCCGTGACGTCAGTGTGCGCGCCGGCGGCCGTGACATCATGCGGGCGACGCGCTCCTGGAGCCCGCGCTTTCGAAGAGGCGCATGGCGAGGTCGCGGCCCGTGAGGCCCCTGGAGC
>NW_007732341.1:32539-42851 GCF_000696425.1 Galeopterus variegatus | reverse complement strand
GCCCGCGCGTCTCCCCGGGCCGGGCGCGGCCGGGCCGGGCGTCAGCGCTTGGTCTCTGCAGGGCAAGCCCGACCTGAACACGGCGCTCCCCGTCAGGCAGACGGCGTCCATCTTCAAGCAGCCCGTGACCAAGATCACCAACCACCCCAGCAACAAGGTCAAGAGCGACCCTCAGAAGGCGGTGGACCAGCCCCGGCAGGTGAGCCCAGGCGCGTTGGCTGCCTGAGGAGGCGCTGGAGGGCCCTTTCCACAGCGGGGTCCACCCTTCAGAGCCTGCGTCCCGCTTCACTCCCTCATGGAGCCCTTCACCACAGACACCAGCTCTGTGGGAGGCTGGAGCAGGGTGTCACCCTGCCCACCGCCTGGAGCCCCCTGCGGGGACGGGCCCGTGGGCGTCTTCGGACCCGCTGTTTTCTTGAATCCGTTCAGCTTTACGGGGAGATGTTTTAAATGAGGCCGTACAGTCCTCCCTCAGTACCGCGGGGGATGGGTTCCACGACCCCCTGCTGATACCAAAATCCGCAGATGCCCAAGTCCTTGATATAGAACAGGTAGTACTTGGATGTAACCTACGCACATCCTCCTGTAAGCTTTAAGTTATTTTTAGATTACTTATAAGGTATAACGTGATGTTAATGATATGCATATTGTTGACTTACTATATTGCTTTCTTACTTGCCTTATTTTTTATTGGTGTTTTTTCTTCAAATACTTTTGATCTGTGGTTGGTGGAATCCGTGGATGCAAAACCCTTGGATACTAAGGGCCAACTGTACATATATGGTTTTATAACCTGTTTTTTAAAAAACTGAGAACCAGTGGTGTTTTACATGCTTTTCACTGACTACCTGGGTGTGTGGTGGGCGCTGAGCAGGAGGTCCACCTGGGGTAAGGGAGAGGGGAGATTGGGGGGGCGCATGTAGGGGGAGGAGGTCACACGGTCACCCCAACCCTGCAAGGACCCTGAGTGCAGGCATGCAGTAGAAGGTGAGGGGATTTGAGTCCCTGGCTGTCCTCGTCGATGTCTGTGTGTTTCCTCCCAGCTCTTCTGGGAGAAGAAGCTAAGTGGCTTGAATGCCTTCGACATTGCTGAGGAGCTCGTCAAGACCATGGACCTCCCCAAGGGCCTGCAAGGTGACCCAGGCGCCCTGGAGGGGAGGGGTTGAGGTGGAAGAGATAAATATTCATGCTGTGGGCCCTGAGGGCAATTGTGCCTGGACCTGGGGGGGCGGGAGGTGCTTCCCTGGCCAAACCCTTCTGACTTGACCTTGGAGATACCCTGGCTGGACCACCTGCCGGTGCAGAGTAGGCACAGGGAGGTGTTTTGACCAGCAGGATTTACAACTTTACCATTAGGGATCATACGTGCCCACCTCACACACCCCACGGGGAGGGAAGAAGGCAGAACATCTGGTGGGGGCATTTCCTGGGGTCCCTGAGCCTGGAGAGGGGCGTGATTCAGCATTGCCATTGCCCAGTGGTGACTGCCCTGCCCGGCCATCTCTCCTCCTGCCCTGGTAGGGGTGGGGCCGGGCTGCACAGATGAAACGCTGCTGTCAGCTATCGCCAGTGCCCTGCACACCAGCACCATGCCCATCACAGGGCAGCTCTCAGCCGCCGTGGAGAAGAACCCAGGCGTGTGGCTGAACACGGCGCAGCCCCTGTGCAAAGCCTTCATGGTGACCGATGAGGACATCAGGTAGTCACGCACCCTCCTCATCCCTCCATTCGCCCGATCTCTCGGGGTTGTGGGCCAGTGTCTGTGAGCACCTGCGTACTCTTTCATCTCCTCTCGACTAACGTGTTTCTGCTGACACTGCTGGGGTTTTGAAACGAATAGCTGTGGTGAGCTAGAGATTGTTAAAGAGTGAGCATTAACCATTTCACTCAAGTCCTTGGTTTAGGACAAACCAGGCAGGTGCCTATTCAAGGGATTATAGGATGTCTTTGCTCTTGAGGAGTATCCTTGGAAAGAGAAGGAAGGAACACTTTTCAGCCAGTGTTGATTGGCATGTATTGTGTGTTGGGCTCTGTGCAGGGCCCTGGGGTTGTGGGGAGAGATCAGACCAGCCCCCTGCCCTCAGGTGCCAGCCAGGGTGCAGTGAGGAGTGACAGCCTGTGGAGCCCTCAGAGCCACAGGGACCATAGGTGCCACACAACGGGAAATAGCCAGGGCAGATGCTAAGCAGTCAAGGTGCCGGGTCACCAGGAGTCCTGGATACTGGGCCTCAGGGTTTGGGCTGGAGCCGTGGGTGACAGGCCCTTGGGAGCGGTTTCAGGGCAGAACCAGGGTGCAGGGTGGATGCTGTGGCCAGGAGGTGGCCATCTGCTGGGACTTCCTGTAAAAGTCTCCTGGTAGAGAGGTGATTTTGAACTCATCTTGGAGACTGTGGCATGTGCAGGAAGCATTTATGAGTGCCGGGGAGGAGAAAACATACGTTTGAAATCTAAATGCACAGTTCAGGTCAAAAGAAGGGAAGGGAGCTCTCCAGGGGTCCAGAGCAAAGGAGGAACCAAAACCTGGTGCAGTTGCATCTGGACTGGGGGGAGGGGGCTCAGGCTTTGTGGCTTCCCTGTCTCAGTGACTGGAGATTTAAAAGCCACATGGGTATGAGAGAGGAGACCTTGTACCCTCGTGCAAGGTAAGGAGATGGAACTAAAACCACCCTTCACCCCCCACGCACACACAGTAGGGGGTCCCAGAAGGTCTTGTCCTGAATGGACAGTGAATATGACCAGAATGTTCCTGTCTGCTGTGACTGGTGAGGACAGGGAGGTCAGGGGAGCCTCCCCAGACCATGGCATAGGCCCCTTCATTTGAGTTTAAGGTTAATTTACACTTTCCGTACAGTCTGGGAACTCGTCCAAAATGAAGACTCACAGAATAGAAGGAATTGAAAGACTAAGGAAAGAATAAGATTGTTAAAAAAGACTAGAAAGATACTTAAAAGCTCAGCAAAACCTCTACAAATAAAAGTCATGGAAGTTAATAACTTAGTTCACATCAAGGTCAAGGGTTTGGATCCCCCATACCAGCCAGCTACCGAAAAAAACTCAGTTACAGGCCAAGCAATAGGTTTGGTCCTAGCTGGAGAGAGAGCGAGAGGCTGGTGCTGGCGTGGAGTGAGTCAGCCCGGCTGGGTGGTGGAGAGGGCAGAGCTGTAGAGAACGGGAGGAGAGAAGGGGCCCCACAGGGAGGGGCTGGGCCAGCCTGCACCAGAGGGGGAGGTTGGGTTGGCTTTGTGACACGTGAGCTGGCGCCAGCTTCTTAGCCACAGTGAGGGTCATCGCCTAGAGTTCTCCAGCTACATAAGCTTATTGGGAGTTAGGAGGCACTTCTGGCCGGATGTGATGGGTTCAAAACGGAGGTGTCTTTTTCTTTCCCAACCCCCCTAAGCGGCAGAAAGAGGAAACTCACTTCGCTGCTATAGAGTGGGGGAAGAGACCAAAGTGGCCAGGCGTGGGGCCCCCAGGGTGACCGAACCGCCTCTTCCCCTTGTCCCCTGTGGCCCACGCTCTCCTGGCTTCTTGCCCTCCATTTGCCCTGACACTGAATGTCCCTGGCCAGTACGTGTGTGTGTCCCCAGGAAGCAGGAGGAGCTGGTGCAGCAGGTGCGAAAGCGGTTGGAGGAGGCGCTGATGGCAGACATGCTGGCCCACGTGGAGGAGCTGGCCCGCGACGGTGAGGCGCCGCTGGACAAGGCCTGTGCCGAGGAGGACGACGATGAGGACGAAGAGGACGAGGAGGAGGAGCCTGACCAGGACCAGGAAATGGAGCACGTCTAAGGCAGGTGCTACCTGGTGGGGAGGGCCAGGCGGACCTGGCTGGGAGAGGGGCCACAGCATGCGGTCAGGCAGGGCCTGTAGTGGGGAGACAGGCCTGGAGTAATTGGAAGCGGCATCCCCTTTGCCTGGGTGTGCCGGTGGCAGCTGGGACGAGGGGTCACCTTCCAGAAGCCCCTGAGCTTCTCTATGAGAGTTTCTTGTCTCCAGTAAGAGCCCAGGCACCCACTTGGAGCAGGCGGAGAGCTTGGTCACACCTCCCACTGGGTCTCTGACCTCCTCTCCTTGTCCTTTTCCAGTGGTCTTGCCGAGAGCCCAGTACGACGGGGCCACCAGCTCACCTGTGTACGAGCCGCCTATAGACTCGGCCCTCGGCCATGCTTGGGACCAGGCTTGGTGGCCAGGCCCAGCGGGAAGGCAGGCAGCTCCTCCTCGCTCCTTCCCAGGCGTGTCCCCTCCTCCCCTGGGCCTCAAGGGGCACGGCTGGAGGATGGCCCCCACCCGATGGACCCTCCGCTCCTCGCTGAAGGGCCGGGGTTCCAGGAGTGCCAGTTGCTCTTGGGCCCTGCTTGGCAGGAGGCCCCTCCTGGGCTGTGGCTCCACACATGGATTTGGGCCCAGCCGGTGCCCCCCAACCTTACAGCCAGTCGCCTCCCTGTGGCCACTCTCTGACCTCCTGGAGACAGGAGAGCGCCATGGAGCCGGGGGCCACCTGTGAGGTCTTTTCAATTACCGTATTTCCACGAGGCTGGAGATGTATTTTTGAAACACAATCTTGCCCCTCACCTGTGTGGTGTGAGGGACGTTATTCTGGGGCCAGAACGTCAGCCCTCCCGAAGCGGCGCAGGACGGCCCCGAGTGAATGCTTCCGAACGGCACACTCAGGATGTCCCTGTCCTTCAATAAACCCGTGACACAAACAGGCTTTCGCGCTGCTGTGTGTGCTGCACGTGCAGGTGAGCCCTGCTGTCTCCTCTGGAAACCAGACTGTCACTCTCGCCAGCCCCGGAGGCACAAGCCTTGGACAGGAGTCCCTGCCCTGCTTGGAAGCCTCGGCACAGAGAACTGGGGCCCAGTGTGCGGCCAGGAGCCCATGATCCTTAGTGTCCCCCTCTGTCTAGCAGGGTGGAGAGCCTGCTTTCACGGGGGCGTTGGTGCTCTCTTCATAATTGGTGCCGTGAGCCATGGGGACAGGGCTGTGGCTCCTGGACGTGCTATCTCAAGGTGTGTTTTATAGGCGGAGGTCTAATTGTCCCCATAGTGGGCTCTGGAGCGGCTTCTGGCACCAAGGTCATCAGAAACATCGTGTAACCTAACTCTTCTCCCCCTACCTGTGCCTGGGCACTTCTGTGCCTGCACACCGTCTGTCCTGAGTGGCCTCTGGGCCGACATCCTCGTCCCTGGCTCCCAGGTCTGCCCCTGGGTGGGGGAGGGGCCCGTCAAGCCCTTGGCTCTGCCTGCCTCTTGCCTCGGCCTTATGCCCACAGAAGGGGTCGGTCCTGTTGACCCTTCTCGCCCCCGTCCCTGCCCCTGACCAGGATCCGACCTCTGCATGTGGCTCCCTGGGCAGAGCCGCTGGCGCGTTCCTGATCCACCTGCGTGGCTACCTTTTGCTCTGCCTGCCTGGTGAGGGCTGCGGGGGTGGGAGGTGACAGAAGGGTGGCCTCTAATGAGGTCACCAGTATCTGCAGCGTCCCTTCCTCCCCCAAGGACCCTCACCTGGGATGTCGAGCGATGGCTTTCCTTTTTTTCCAAGTCAAGTCAAAGCACAACTCCCTGGAGGACGGAGGCTGGTGGTGCGTGGCGGGGCAGGGTGGCCCCACGTGGTGGCTGGCCAGGCTGGGGTGCTGGGGCCACGCAGGAGGTTGGCCTTTCTTGGAGGCCAAGGCTGCTGAGGGACCTCCAAGTGGGCAAAGTGTTTCCTGGGGTCGGTTGTATGTGGGAATGGCCCAGCGCCCCCTCACAGTGACCTCTCTGTTTGGCCTGGGGTCCCTGGGGTGCTGCCTGTAGTTGGGCCGCGGCCTCCGCTCTGCCCAGCCTGGTGTTAGGGGGTGAGGGACATGGGACAGTGGTGTGTCCTATACCCATGACTGAATAAAGCCGCCTCAGGAGAATGTGGTTTGGAGCCGAGTGTTAATTCTGAAGACTGTGGGTTTTGAAGCCTCTAGGGCTGCAGCCTGTCAGGCCAGCAGCACCAAGTGACCCCGGGGTTAGGTTCTTAGACTTCAGTGCCTGCATCTGTGATGATAAGAGGGAATAGTTGGTGATGGAGTGGGGTCCTCTGGCCTTGGGGACATTCAGGACCCAGTGATGTTGGTGTAAGAAGCTGGGTGTGTAGGTTTTAGAAAAGGAGGTGCATCGGGTCACCTGTGGGGGGCTGCGGCCCCTGGAGCCCCCAGGCATTGTCATTCCTTGGCCTGGGGTCACAGGTCACAGCCCCTCTGCTGCCTGTAGTGAGGACAGATGGGTGTGAGATCAGACCCACCCCCATCCTGCCCCAGGTTAAGTGAAACGGGGGTGAAGTTGCTTTACCTCCACCTTCAGTTTGAATGACCACCCGCCCCTCACCTGCTTGGCCACCTCTGGAGGTGCTGCCTGGCCCCCGGGGGCCTTCTGTCCCCATCCTCCAGCTGTGTCAGGGCCTTCCTTCTCTCTCCTCACCCATCCCGTATGGGGGTCTCTGGCTCCCTCTGGATGTCTCTCCAGCTAGCCTCCTGCTAAGAGGCCCTGATCACTCACTCGCACTTCAGGAGCTCAGGAGGTTTCTGCGGCGTGGGCCGAGGTACAGGCCTGTGTGCTGAGTGTGGCGGGAGACTGAAGAGACCCCTCCCGTCATAGGCCCCCTGTACCAAAGCCCATTCTCACACTGAACTGCTGCCACCTGTCCAAGGTTGAGGATCCCTTCTGAATTCTTTCCTCTCTCCCCAAGACCCCAAGGACCCCAACAGGCCCAGGCTAAGTGGACTGGTGACAGAAGTGACCTGCTATGGAAAGAAGTGGGTCCTAGGCATGGGTGGAGCCTCAGGGGTTGGGCTGCTGTTAAATTCCCTGCCCTGGAAAGGTCTCCTGGACCCTTAGGCCAAACCCCGTGCCCTGACCACTGTCTGCCTGGCTGTGATGCCCTGGAACCAGACCTAGCCAGGTGGGGGATAAGGATGGGAGGGTCTCACCTCCCAGCCTGCTGCTCCCAGGACTCTCAACACTATCAGCTCAAGGGGCATCTGAGACAGACCATGAGGCACCCAGTACCCCCTGTAGTACCCCATAACCAAGCCCAATGCTCTGGCCTCTGCTATCCCTGTGGCCCCAGCCCCAGGTGGGCAGGAGCAGCTTTCTGAATACCCCACACCCTCACTGCCCTCCAACCCCCTGCAAATGCCTCTTTACCCATATAAGCCTCCTGCAGCTGTTATAAATGTCACCTGGAAGTTCTACTGGATAGTGCTATTCTAGAACAGGGACTCTGAGCCTTCAGCTGGGGGGGGGGGGTTGAACATCCCCTGTAAGATCCTATAAAATAATTGGTCAAGATTCAAGGGGCTCAAACAGCAGAAACAACCCAAATGTCCATCCACACAGTGGAACGTCACTCAGCCATGAAAAGGAACAAGGCTCAGACACAGGCTACCACGTGGATGGACCTTGAACACGTCACGCTCAGTGACAGATGCCAGACACAAAAGGCCACACACTGTGTGAATCCATTTACATGAAATGTCCAAGGGACTCTGAGCCTTCAGGGGGGGGGGGGGGTTGAACATCCCCTGTAAGATCCTATAAAATAATTGGTCAAGATTCAAGGGGCTCAAACAGCAGAAACAACCCAAATGTCCATCCACACAGTGGAACGTCACTCAGCCATGAAAAGGAACAAGGCTCAGACACAGGCTACCACGTGGATGGACCTTGAACACGTCACGCTCAGTGACAGATGCCAGACACAAAAGGCCACACACTGTGTGAATCCATTTACATGAAATGTCCAGAACAGGCCGATCCAGAGACAGAAAGTGGATTCGTGGGGGCTGGGGGAGAGGATTGCTTTTGGGGGTGATTGCATGTTCTAAAATTGATAGTGATGGTTGCACAACTCAAAATTATTAAAAACCACTGAACTGTCTACTTTAAAAGGGTGAATTCTGATGTGGGTCAATTATATACATAAAAATTAAGAAAAAAGGATTCCAGGGGTGCAGGGAACCTGAAACCTGTCCACAGATCACAGCCCTAGAGGTGCTGGAGACCAGCTCAGAGGGAGAATGGGGCGTCCCCAAGTGGCCAGGGGCCAGAACAGCAGACACCCACGGAGGCCCACCTCAGAGCTCAGGGCGCAGTATGGACACACAGACACCTGGCCGTGAACTTTTTAAAAAAGGCAAAAATCAATTTGGATTGAGCACAAGAAGCTTGGCACAAGAGACCATAGAGTGCTTCCATTTACATGAAGATCAAGGAGGCGAAACTCCCCTGATGAGAGGCGGGACCGCACCTGCCTCCCTGGACACCGCCAGGCCCATCAGAGAGGACGGAAACTTTTTAATTTTGGTAGACTATAAACCACAATACTGCCTTCCCTGCTTGGGTTTAATTTTCAGTCTTCTCTAGTTACCAAACTAATATGTTTTGGTGTCTGTTCGTTTGGGGGTGAGTTCAAATTCACTGTTGTGAAGGGTTTTGTGTTTTTTTTGAGATGTACTTTACATGCAGTAAAATGCTCCTGTTTTCACGGTCCTGTCTTAACTTTCCTCCTTGTGACAGTATTTCCCTAACACAGTTTTTAAAACTAAATAACACATGCATATAGTTCAATATTATTAAAGTCCTCATGATGGAAAGTAGCCACGCCCCCACCGAGCCCATTCCCCACAGATGACCCCCTTTCAACAGTTTTTGTGGCTTTCTCTGCCATTTTCCTCCATGTCTCTAAAACTACTTATACTGCTTTTACTTTTTCCCCCTTCTTTCTCTACCTCTCCAGCCTCCAGTGGCCACGAATACACTTTCTGTTTCTCTGGATCGGCCTGCTCTGGACGTTTCATGTAAATGGAATCACACACTATGTGGCCTTTTGTGTCTGGCGTCTGAGCATGACGTGTTCAAGATCCATCCACGTGGTAGCACGTGTCAGAGCCTCGTTCCTTTTCATGGCTGAGTCATGTTCCAGTGTATGGATGGACCGCATTGGGTTTGTCCGTTCATCCGTCGACGGACACTTAGGCTGTTTCCACCTTTTGGCTGTTGGGAATCACACTGCTGTGAACATCTGTGTATAATTACTTGTTTGAGTCCCTGGTTTCAATTCTTTTTTTTAACATGCTCAAGAAACATTATCAGTTAACAGTCTGCTTGGTTCACAGTGGGAATCCTGGTTATTTTGAAATGTTATTGTAAACTCCAAGTGTCCATAACCACAAGTTCAGAACCGTTGATCTAGCAACTTGCTGTCCGCATAATAATGTGGGGTGCTCATGGCTTCACTTTGTGAAACGGGTGCTTATGTCAATTTGCATAGTGTTACAGAGCTTAATTGTTTAAGTAGTCAGGTCTTTGGTCCAATGGAGGAATCCCTTCCACAGTATCCCCAACAAATGGCCATCAGCTTGGAATCTACCCTTGGAAATTAAAGCAGGCCTTCCCAAGAAGCTGATAGAGAGCGGGGGTGGAACCCTCTTCCCCAGGAGCCTGAGGCCTCGGAGTCCTTTTGTTCTTCTAGATCTGAGGGCTTCCATGCTGGCAGCTTATTACCAGTTGATTGCTGGGTGCAACTAAGGAACAGCCACACAGAAGGGCAAGGTGTTGGGGGCATGGGGGGATTGCACGGAGCTCTCCATGCACACCACTCTTCTAGCACCCCCACGTGTTTGCCAGCCTGGAATGCCTCTCCGTTTTCAACTTTTGGGGGCATATTCCTAGAAGTGGAATTGCTGGATATGCTGCTCTTTGCCGGTTTGCTAGTTTCCTGAAGTTCCCATAACCTCCCGCTCACAGGAGTGGGCACTGAGACTTCCATTCCTGCCAGACCCCCCCAGGAGGTTTGTCCCTAAGTCCCAGTTGGACTGAGCTGAGGGTCCCAGACACTTTTTCTGCCTTTCTTCATATTGATAACTGCCTCATTTAGATTTTAAATATATACAAAGGTAAAGAAAGTAAAGCAACCCCCAAGCGCCCACTCCTGGCCACTGTCTTCTTTCCCCTCCACGCCCACCCACCCTCCACCCTGAGGCTCCTTGTGTTTTTTCATCCACAGACATTTCTGAACGAGTCTCCCCAAGGACACTTTATGAAACTTAAATAAATAAATAAGTATTTTATTATGGAAGGTTTCGAATATACCCCAAATAGACATAATGAAGCCTCGAGTGTCAACACCCGGCTCCATCATCAATGACCAGGGCCAAGCTGTCCCCCACAAACTGCCTCCCCTCCATATAGTTATTATCATTTTTTGGCCTGGCTGGTATGGGGATCCAAACTCTTTTTTTTTTTTTTTTTTGTCTTTTTGTGTGACCGGTAACGGGATCGCAACCCT
>NW_007732341.1:27963-32112 GCF_000696425.1 Galeopterus variegatus | reverse complement strand
CCTCCCCTCCATATAGTTATTATCATTTTTTGGCCTGGCTGGTATGGGGATCCAAACTCTTTTTTTTTTTTTTTTTTTTTTTTTTTTGTCTTTTTGTGTGACCGGTAACGGGATCGCAACCCTCAGTGTCGCGCCCGTACCACGACTGGCAACGGGATCGCAACCCTCGGTGTCGCACCCGCACCGCACTCAACCAGTGAGCGGACCAGTCTCTATATGGGATCTGAACCCTCGGCGGGAGCGCCGCCACACTCTCAAGCGCCGCACTCTACCGAGTGCGCCACCGGGCCGGCCCAGTATGGGGATCCAAACTCTTGACCTTGGTGTTACCACACTGCATTCTAACTAAGTGGGCTAACCAGCCAGCCCTCTTTCCATATTATTTTATTCTATATTCTACTATTAAAATATTTCAGACACAGAGCAGAGTTGAAAGAATTTTCCAGTGGCCATCACACACCCACCACCTACCCTGGTGGATCTCAACCAAGGTGACTACGCAGGGAAAGAGTCTGTAGACATCTCTGGTTGTCATGCCCAGGGAGGCATTGTAGTTGAATTGTGCTCCCACAGGTATGTCCACATTCTAAACTCCAGAGGCTGTGAATGGGACCTTATTTGTTAGAAGGGTCTCTGCAGATGTGATCAAGTTAAGATGAGGTCATCCCGGAGTAGGGTGGGCCCTAATCCACTGACTGGCGTCTGATAAAACGTGGGAAATGTGGATGCAGACATAGGGAAGACCACCAACTGTGTGAAGACAGAGGCAGAGACTGGAGGGATGTGGCCACAAGCCAAGAGATGCCTGGAGCCCCAGAAGCTGGAAGAGGCAGGAAGGACCTTCCTCTGGAGCCTGTGGAGGGAATGTGGTCCTGCCACACCTGAATTTTCGACTTTTAGGCTCCAGAACTGGGAAAGAATTAAATTCTTGTTTTAACCACCCAGTTTGTGGTAATTTGTTGCAGCAGCCACCAGAAAATATGGGGAGTGGGGTATGTGGGGGGTGCTCCTGGCATGGAGTGGGTGGAGGCCAGGGACACTGCTCAGCACCTGCAGTGCCCATGACAGACCCCGAGAGTGATCTGGTCCCGGTGTCCATGGTGCTGAGGGGGTGAGACCCTGTTTTAGGACTGTCTTAATCTGTTTGGGCTCCTATAACAAAGTACCATAGATGGCGTGGCTTATAAACAACAGACATTTATTTCTCACAGTTCTGGAGGCTGAAAGTCCAAGATTAAGGTGCCAGCAAATCCCATATCTGGTGAAGGCCACTTTCTTGTTCTTAGATGATGCCTCTTGCTGTGTCCTCAGTAGTGGAAGGGGTGAGAGAGCTCCCTGGGGTGCATGTATAAGGGCACTGATCCCATTCGGGAGACCCCACCCCCATAACCTAATCATCTCCGAAAGCCCCACCTAATGCTATCACACGGGGGTTAGGATTTCAACATAGGAATGTGGGGAGGGGACACAAACTCAGATCACAGCAAAGGTCTACCATTAACATTTTACTCAACTTTTAAAGTACATCACCACAGGGCCAGTATCTACAAACCCTTACAAACATTAAACAGGCCAGTGATCCCATTTCCCCATTTCTATGTTGAAATCAGCCCCCCCAGAGCCCACCTGCCCTCTTCTTCTCACTAGTAATCCATTTGTTGCCAATCAGATTCCTTTATAAGACTCCTTTATCAGACTCCTGGCAGCCCATTCCCCCAATACACCCTCCACAGCTCTTCAACACAGCCAACCCCCTGAGATGATCCTCTGGCCTCCCTCTCACCTGTCCTGGGTGGCACTTGATTGTTTCTTCATTCACTCACCCCCTTGTTTTGCTGGAGCACATCCTCAAGTCTGCTTGGCTAACCTGTGAAAAACTAGAAGGCCGGAAACACTGTGATTCTTCCTCCCACATGATAAACACCCTGAGATCGGCCATCACTTTCCCCAGGAACTGAGGCGTTCTTCTCCATAATCCTTTGGAACGTCAAGTGCAAGTGTTTAGAGGTCCCCATCCCCCAGACATGTGTCCCCAGGACAAGCTATGGGCTAGCATTTTGGAGGCTCTGGTCCCACAGGCCTGAGCATTCCCTTTGGTATTTCTTTGACAACTTCCCACCATTTTCCTCTCTTTTCTCTGAAGTTCCTGAATCCTTTCTCTATTTTCTCTTTCCTCTTCAGTTTCCATCTCTCATCTCTTCGCTGTAGTCTGTTCTGGGAGATTTCCTCTGACTTGCATCGTCCAATCTCTTGCTGGATTTTTAACTTCAGCCACTGTGTTTTTAACTCCCAAGCCCCATCTTGTTCTCTCTCAACCTTTTGCAGGCTCTGCTGGCCAGATGCCTGTGTACCAAGAAGCAGACCTCACGTGCCCACTCCCTGTGTTGCCAGGAGGCAGTGATGGCTGGGCTGGGGGCCATTTACCCCTAGCCTCTCTGTATTCCAGGTTCCTCATCCACCAGGTGCCACCTCCCCTCTGTCCCCCATCCCAAGTCCCTCAGAGGGAGACAGGGAAAGGCCTCATCCCATGACACAGCCACCCAGCACCAGGGGACTCCACTCACGGGTGCTTTAAGTATGCAGCATGCTGCTGGGCAATCCAGCATCTTGCACATGTGCACATCTGTTCATGCCAAGGCCTGAGCTGAGAAGGGCAGGGAGATGCTCTGTGATGAAGAGCTCCAAGGTGCATTGCTGGAGGGGCACTAGGGGGACTTGAGCAGGTCAGGTGGGTCAGGTAGGTCACACTGGGCCTCCAATACTAGCCACAGTGGATGTTTCTGCAGGAAAACAAGGACAAGGCCTGTGGCTGGAACCCAGAGAGGGGAAAGAGGGGATGCCTGTCAGTCCAACCAACACAGAATGCTTCCTGGGAGCCCAGCAGATCTGGGCCTGCCCTGCCCGAGCTTGGTCCCAGGTGGAGGGGGCTTGACATTAGTTATTACCAAGTTGTTAATCATTCCAAGCACTGGAGTGCACAAAAAAGAAGTCCGAGACCCCAAGAGAGGAACTGGGGCTGGATGCAGCCTGGGGGTCAGGAAAGATATCTCAGGGCAGGGAGGCTTCCAGCAGAGAGACCAACACACGGACACAGAGACGTGTGAAGGCTTTCATTGGGAGGGGTTGTGACCAACGTGGATGACAGTGGGCAGAAGTGACCGGAAGTAAAGGACGAACCAGATATGGGCAGCTGTGGCTGAAGGACTAGATAGAGGGCTGGGGACCCAGGATGGGTAAGGCTGGTGAGGACACAAGAGGAGAGACTGCTGGGTCCTTCCCCCTCCCATCCAGAGAGTCCTGCAGGCAGCCTGGGGTTGCACAGTCAGCCAGGGGCAGGCCTGGGTGAGGTCCCCTTGGAACTCAAGCGCACAGTCCCAAGCATAATCTGTCCTACTCTCTGCCAGTTTATCATGAGAAATCCCAAAGGAGGAGAGAAGGCCAGGCAGGAGGAAGGGCCGCTGGGACAGGGTGGCTTTGGAGGTGGACACTGCTCTTGGAGCCTACAGGCAGGTCCCTGTGGAGGCAGAAGAGGCTGGGTCTCACGGTGGAGGGCTCTGGCTGGGGCAACCTGCTCAGGTCGAGGAAGCATGACCCACGAACCTCGTGGCGGGCGAGGTCTCGGGCTCCCAGTGCGGGCGGGGCAAGGCGGGGAGGCCGCTTGACTAAAAGCCCAGCCCGATCACGAAGGGGACTCAGGGAGAGGGACCCTAGGCTTTTGCGCTGGGGTTGGGGTCCCTGGCACAGGAGAAAGGGGCGCGGAGTGGGGGAGGGGGTCTGACTCCGAAGCTCGGAGGGGTCTCGAGGACTGGAGAGAGAGACCCCAGGCCCTGGGGCGCGCACTGTGTGTGTGTGCGGGGTTGTCCCTGGCTCAGGAGGACTGGGGGAGGGACGAAGGAGGGGGCCTGATTCCAAAGTCCGGTCCGATGGCGAGGGAGACTCGGGGAGAGAGACCCCAGGCCCTGGGGCTTGCACGGTGGTGGTGCCGGTGGGGTGGTGGTCTCTGACTCAAGAAGGGCCAGAAGGGGACGGGGTCAGCTGCCTGACTCCAAAGCCCGCCCTGATGGGGAGGGGGACTGGGGAGAGTGACCTTAGGCCTGGGGCTCCCACAGAAGGGTCTCCCTGGCTTAAGCAGGGCGCGAGGTGGCTATC
>NW_007732341.1:18754-26411 GCF_000696425.1 Galeopterus variegatus | reverse complement strand
CAGCCCGCGCTCCTCCCCTCGGCGCTCCGGCCGCGCTGCTGCCTTTGTCTGGGCCGCCTCCAGCCCGGAAAGGCTCCTGTGCGCAGCGCCGCTGCCCAGGCACGCGCCGCCCGCAGGGGACACCCCGGGGACGGGCGCTGGGGGCCAGGCAACCGGGTTGGGCGGTGGGCGCCCCACACCCAGAACAGGCACGGAGCGGCGCCAGCTCAGGTTTGGGGGTGACTTAGGGGAGGCACAGGCGGGGTCAGGAGAGAAGTCTGCCGACACAAAGAGGGTACATCCAGCTGCCAGACTGGGGGCGCTCATTGGGGTGGGGGGCGGGACAGGGTGGGAGAGGATCCGTGCCCCATTCTCAACCCCAAGTCAGGGATTTGGGGGCTTGCGGAAGGATCGGCTGAAAAAGCTGCTCCTGGGGTGCAGCCCCACAGCCCTCATGGACGGGCTGGCGGCAGCAGGCCCAGGGTGTGGGGGTCCCGGCAGCGGCATTGTCGAAACGTCCCTGTGGCCACTCCATTGTTCTCTTTGTTAGAGAGCCAGGCTGAGATTTGCAGGGTGACATCAGGCCGGCTGCTGCTCATTGGCCCTGGAGCTGCGGGGCGGGCGGGTGGTGGGCAGTGCCCGGCCCAGCACACACCCACCGCCCCGTTAGCCGCCTGCCCGCCAGCCGGCTTCAACTTTCTCCTGCCTTCCCGCCCGCCCCTCCCCGCTCCTGGCTCCCTATTGACCGCCTGTGATCAGTCAGGTTCTAGAACTTGGGGTGGGGCCTGGGCGGCGCTTGAGGAGGCGCTGCAGGACGCTGAGGTTGGGGGGCAGGTCTCTGGGCCCTCAGTGACAGGAGCCAGAGAAGGGTGTGGGGGGCTTGAATTGCAAGGTCACCTGTCACCCTCGCCAAAGGCAGGGGACCACAGGGATACCCTCTGAGCCACCTCCCTTCGCCACCTCCCTTCCCTGGTTCCGGGTGGGTGGGGCAGTTTGGCGAGCATGCCCCATGTGTGGACACCTGGAGCATCGGGTACTGGGCTGGGCCTGGGTCCTGCCATCAGGAGGGGCCGTCAGGAGGGGGGACAGGCCGTTCTCTGAGCCCTTCTGGTTGCCCTTGGGGGCAGGCACAGCCAAACCCTGGCTCACACACCTCTCCACCAGCACACTGTTGCTGCCTCCCCATTTAGACCCCTTCCCCACCCCTGTCCCGTGTAACTGCACTGGGACATATAACAGGACAGCTGCCAGGTGCTGCTGAGTGTCCATAAGCCTGTGGAACAAACGTCCAAACCCAGGCCTGGGGACCATTTGCCCAAAGTCACCAGGCTGATCTGTCAGGTGGTGGAGGGAGAGGGTGTGTCCTGACACCTGAAGGTCCTTTGAGAGACGCTGCAGCCACACAGGGTGGTGGCAGGAGTCAGGCAGAGGGCATCTGGACCTGTGGCGTCAGGCTGAACACTGGTCGCAGGGTCATGGAGGACCTAATCCAGGGGCACCAGGGTCAACCTCTCACCTCCTAGGTGTGCATTTGGCACTCATTTACTGGGGGCCAGGCTGGGTTCTTGCTGGTGGCAGACATCATGGGGGTGTACAATGGTCCCCGCAAGCTGGAGTGGCCCCTGACCCTGAGCAAATGACGGCTGCTCTTGGATGTGGAGATAGCACCTCTGGGGTTTCTTGTGAGGATTCCCAAGAAGACACTGATTCTAATTCCAGCTCAATGTCACACACAGTAGTCACCTGTGAGTTGCAGGGGACCTTGAATGCTGGGACAGGTTGGCAGCTTTAGTGATCCTTGTATCTCCCCACTTGTAGAACCATCTGTGGCTCCCTGCTTCTCCGACACACCCAGTTCTCAAGAGCACCCTAAGAGGTCCTTTGTGCCCCAGCCCTGCCCCCTCCATCCTTCTGGTCACCCACCCACTCTCTACCCTGGGGGTGGGGGGATGCCCCTGTCTCGTTCTTTTCTGTCAAACCCCAGGTCCAAGGTCACCCCCTCCCCCAGAGAGCAGGAGGGGTCCACCTGCTGGGCCTCCCCTGCCAGATGAGAGTCACACAGACCTGGTGCCAGTCCGTTCCCTGACACCCATGTGCTGCTCTCCAAGCCTTAGTTTTCTCAACCCTAGAATGGATCCAAGATCTTTCTGGACACACCGTAGTTGTTTACAAGCCCTGAGTTCTCTCCCCTTCCTGCAGCTAAGTAGGCCCTGATGGGAGGCGTTTTACTGTCTGCCGAGGGCTCCAGTGCATCCATTTGCTAGATCTTTATTGAACACTACTGCGTGCAGAGCCCAAGCCAGCCGTGATCTGCCCCATCTCACTGAGCCCTGCCACATGCCCCAGAGAAGGTTCTGTGGCTCCTGGATCACAGATGGGGAGAAAGAGGCTGCGGGAGGTGAAGGGTGGGCCAGAGCCAGGGTTGGCTGGTGCTGGGGTTTGAATTCTACTTTCTCTGACTCTGTCCCGTGTTGCAGGGACAGGGTTGGGTCAAGAAGTTTCTACTTTCGGCCGGCCCGGTGGCGCACTGCTATAGTGCGCCGCTTGGGAAGTGCGGTGGTGCTCCCGCCGAGGGTTCGGATCCCACATACAGACCGGCCGCTCACTGGCTGAGCGAGGGGCGGGAGCAACACCGAGGGTTGCGATCCCGTGGCCGGTCCCGGTCCGGTACGGGCGTGACACTGAGGGTTGCGATCCGTTGCCGGTCAAGAAAAAAGACAAAAAAAAGGAAAAAAAAAAAAAAAAGAAGTTTCCACTTTCCGAAGCTGGGGGGTTGGAGGTGGAGGGAGGCAGCACCGTCTCGGAGACAGGCCAAGTACAGACTCCGAAAGGGCTTGTGGTGCTGGTCAGCAAAGGCATGTGCACGCTCCCTGGCTGCCTCCCCTGCAAATTCCCAGGGACAGGAACTGGGATGGGAGCTTGCTTGGTCATGGTTGGTTCTTCAGTACCTCACCCCAGGCCTGTCGCACAGTAGGGTTTTCAGGAATGAATGAATGAATGAGTGAATGATGCTGATGGCGGGGTTTGAACTGGAAGCCACCCAGGACCCCCTGTCATTCTCTGCTGATGTCACAGGCTGAGGACAGTGGCCTCAGACTGCCTCCCTTGACTGGTGGGAGGACCCGCCTTCTCTACCCTATGTCTGTCTCATCCACAAGGGCTCATCTCAGTCCCCCAACCCCTGCAGGCCTTGGGGGCTTTTGTGGTGGCTGGGGACAGTGCTGAGATGTTGCTGAGAACCATGTCTGGATTTTCTTATCCATATACTGCAGAGGCTGAGAAAGAGGAGGGGTTTCTGGGTACCCTTCACACATCAGGCCCAAGTCTGGAGTTCTTGTGTTACTGAGTGTAGATGTTCCTACCCTCCGGGAGTGGGGTTTCAACATCCCTGTTTGACAGCTGAGCCAGCCCCACTCCCATACCACCCAGCCAAGACTGGCTCCCATGACGGCCCAGCTCTGGGGATGGTCCTGTCTGTCCCCTGCCCGGATGCTTGGTTGGGGGTGGTGATGTGTTGGACTGATCCTTTGTCATGGGGACTTGTCCCAGCCCCATTCTGCTTCTGGAGCTCTGCACTGGCTGTCCCTCCCCCGGGCACACATCCTCCTTCCAATTCAGCCCAGGATGGTGGCCTCTGCTCCCCCCACAGCCTTGTGGTTTTGTTGAATAGTCTGTAATCTGTGGTCACCTGCAGCCAGGACTTCAGAAAAGGGTCACATGAGAGAGGCCACTGGCTTAGGCTCTGTGAGGGGACCTTGCCTTTGGAGGAGAGGGCCCTCCACAGGGTGGGGGTCAGTGCCAGCCTCTGGGGTGGTCCCATGATTCCCAGGCACACCAGCTCTCTGAGTTGGAATCCCAGGGGCAGGGCCTAGGAATCTGCAGTTCAACCTGTGCCCACCAACCATCAGTGACCTCCAGGGTACTCCTGGGCCTGGGGCTTGGCCATTGCCACCACCCACTCTTGCCAGGCTGGGTCTTCCCTGCTGGGCAGGGGCATGGCTGGGTCACTCCTGGAGCCCCGTTTTCATGGCCTAGGAGGGTCCCCCACCCCAGTTCTGCCGCCTCTCAGGGTCTTGGCATGGTGGGGATAGGGGGCCTTTGAGTGTGAAATTGGTGAATCGGGCCCCATTCTCTCTTCGAGGCCTCTCCATCATGAGGGCTGCACCCAAGGCCACCATTGGGGATGGGGAGAATGGGGGCAGATGAGGAAGAAGCTGCTGGGGTGACGCCTCCCATGTGTGACCCTCTGGGGGCCAGGGCACCTTGGAGGCCAGGATGGGAGACTCCCTCCCCCTACCCCACAGCCAGCCCCGAGCGATTGGGAATGAGTTGCATCCCTTGCCCCGGTCTTGGAGAATCCCCTGCCCTTTCTCTGTGCCTGGATTTCCTCTCAATGCAGATCTGTTCAAGTGGTGAACACTTTTGGTTGCGTGAGTTTATATCCTCCTCCAGCCACCCTTGAGACCTATGAGGTCAGTTCATGGCCCTTCGAGTCCTGCCCGAAGCCTATGAGGCTGGGTCTGTTTCTGTTCCCCTTTTATGGGTAAAGAAACTGAGGCACAAGAAGGTCCCTTGAGTGCCCAGGGACTCCCCAGAGCATCGGCCATTGCAGTGCAGTGCTAGCCTCAGGGAGTTCAGAAAGCCAGGTGTGTGAGGAGCAGCTCTGAGAAGGGTGGGCCCATGGCACAGTCAGGGTGGGCTTACTGGAGGAGGGGGCACCAGGCTGCGATGTAGTGCAGAGGAAGGGAGGTGATGCGGGAGATAGGGATAATCAGACTGCTATGGGGGACAGCTCAGCTGGGGTGGGGGGGACTGCAGGTGGGGACATGATATGTGTGATTTGAAAGCTCCCCCTCCTCCTGCCCGAGTGAGAAGGGGACCATCGGGGCAGTTTGGGAGGAAGCCAGCGCCTGGGTGAGCTTGGGGTGCCATTGAGGTGACTTGTCTGTGGACACAGAGCTGGAGCCTTGTGAGGACATTGGGTGTGGGAGAGCAGCTCAGGACCCAGGAGGTGGGAGGAGAGCTGGCCACCCTTCTTGTGAGATGTGTGACATCAATTCACAGGCCTGGCTTTTGCTCAAAGCCCTGGGTTTGTGGTTGCTGTACCCCTTGGGGTGCGTCCATCCCTGCCACCTTCCTGTGTCCCCCTTGCTGAGCCCCGGGACCCACCGGCTTCCAGGCCCAGGCACCCTCTCTGGCTTCTTGTGGTCACACGTGCTGGTCCTGCTCATTTCGTATCTTTTGTGACTAGAGATGTTCGCAACACTGTTATAGTCTCAATGCTGCCTCTGTTTGATGGAAACAGTATCCACGTATGTCTCTGCCTCCCAGAGCCTAGCAGGGAGGGTCTCCCCAGACTCTGGGGCCTGGCTTATGACATCTCAAAGGCTCCCAGGGTAAGGGTGGGGATGTGGGGGCCTGGGCCAGCCACAACTTGTCTTTAGACTTTGAGGGCTGCCTAGTCAATGGGTGAAGAGCCCCATCAGAGACCCCTACCCCCTCAGACACTCCTGACCCCCAAAGGGTCACACCTTCATCCCAGCCAGCAAGGATAAAGCCACAGTACTGTTTACCCTGCATCCCCTCAGGGACTCACCCAGGGCCTTTTGAGGTGTCCCGAGTCTGCCCTCAGGCTGAGACCTTGGATTCCTTTGGGTGTGGGGACCCTGGTGGCCTGAGGAGGGTTACTTGGTCAGAAGAAAATTGTAGGTGGTTCCCACAATCTGAGCTTCAGTTTCCCACCATGGGACAGGGAGTTGGTATCAGAGTGTCTGTATTGGTTTCCTAGGACTGACGTAACTGGGGTGTTTGAAACAATAGAAATGTATTCTGTCGCAGGCTGGAGGATAAAAGTCCTAAATCAAGGTGTGGCAGGGCTGTGCTCCTACCCAAAGGCTGCAGGGGACTATCCTGCCTGTCTTTCCTGGCTTCTGGGGCTCCAGGTGTTCCTCGGCTTGTAGATGCATCACTCCCGTCTCCGTCTCTTTTGTCACATAGAGGAATCAGCTGTCTCTGAGTCTTTCCTCTCCTTATGAGGACACCAGTCATACTGGATTTAGGGACCACCCTAACCCAGTATGACCTCATTTTAACTAATTACATCAGCAAAGACCCTATCTCCAAAGAAGGTCACTGTCTTAGTCCATTTCTGCTGCTATAACAAAACCCCTTAGACTGGGTCACCTGTAAACAACAGACATGTGTTTATTGTTCATGGTTCTGGTGGCTGGAACATCCGGGATCAAGGCGCCCACAGATTCAGTGTCTGGTGAGGGCATCTTCCTTGTGGACGGCCGCTTCTCTGTGTCCTCACATGGCAGAAGGTGCAAAGCACTAATCCACTTATAAGGGCTGTGTCCTCATGATGACCACTTCCCAGAGGTCCCACCTCTTGATACCTCACATCGGGCACCAGAATTTGGGGGTACTAACATTCAGACCACAGCATCCACATTCTGAGATTCTGGGTGGATGTGCGTTGTAGGGGACACTATTCCACCCACAACGGGGTCCTCCTGGCTGCCTTGCTTTTTATGCCAACCCCCGGGGACCAGAGGGGGAAACAGGCTCAGGGAAGTAGGGACATGGACACTGTCTAAGGATAAGCCCTTGGCAGGTACAAGTCAGAGGTTCCGAGTGGATGTGCTCACTTGTGGTTGGCCCCGCTGCCAGCTGCCTGCCAGGGGTCCTGGGCAGGGGCCCTCCGTCACCGAGCCTCTCCCCTCCCCCACAGGGTGCAAGATCAAGGCTCTGCGCGCCAAGACGAACACGTACATCAAGACTCCGGTGCGCGGGGAGGAGCCGGTCTTCATCGTGACGGGCCGCAAGGAGGACGTGGAGATGGCCAAGCGCGAGATCCTCTCGGCGGCCGAGCACTTCTCCCTGATACGCGCCACACGCAGCAAGGCCGGCGGGCTGCCCGGCGCCACCCAGGGCCCGCCCAACCTGCCGGGACAGACCACCATCCAGGTGCGCGTGCCCTACCGCGTGGTGGGGCTGGTGGTGGGGCCCAAGGGCGCCACCATCAAGCGCATCCAGCAGCGGACACACACGTACATCGTGACGCCGGGGCGCGACAAGGAGCCGGTGTTCGCCGTCACGGGCATGCCCGAGAACGTGGACCGGGCGCGCGAGGAGATCGAGGCGCACATCACGCTGCGCACGGGCGCCTTCACTGACGCTGGCCCTGACAGCGACTTCCACGCCAACGGCACCGACGTCTGCGTGGACCTGCTCGGGGCGGCCGCCAGCCTCTGGGCCAAGGCCCCCAACCCGGGGCGACGGCCCCCAACGGCCACAGCCAGCCTCCGCGGGGACAGTGCCCTGGGCGCCCCCAGCGCCCCCGAGACCTTCTACGCAGGCAGTCGCGGGGGACCACCTGTGCCAGACACAGGCCCCCCCAGCCCCTATGGTGGCTCGGGCAACGGGGGCTTCACCTTTGGCGGGGATAGCCCCGCTGCACCCACGGGGACGGGCGCCCCTGAGGACTGTGACTTTGGTTTCGACTTCCTGGCGCTGGACCTGACCGTGCCTGCGGCGACCACCATCTGGGCTCCCTTTGAGCGGGCCGCCCCCCTGCCCGCTTTCAGCAGCTGCTCGGCCGTCAACGAGGCCCCAGTGCCACCCGCCGCAGGTGCCCGGCGCAGCAGTGGGGCGGGCACCCCGCGCCACTCGCCCA
>NW_007732341.1:9653-18727 GCF_000696425.1 Galeopterus variegatus | reverse complement strand
TGGACTCCAGCGCCTCTGAAAGCAGCCGCAAACCCTCGACGGCGCCCACGACACCCGCGGCCCCGGCGCCACCCGCCGTGGACCCCGCTCCGGCCCTGGCGCGAGAGTGTGTGGTGTGCGCCGACGGCGAGGCCATGGCCGCGCTGGTGCCCTGCGGCCACAACCTCTTCTGCATGGACTGCGCCGTCCGCATCTGCGGCAAGAGGGAGCCCGAGTGCCCCGCCTGTCGCACGCCGGCCACCCAGGCCATTCATATCTTTTCCTAGCGGGTGGACCTCGATGTGGTCGTGTCCTCCCCGCCCCGGCCCCGCTGGCCGCCACCAGGGCGCCCAGGGTGGGCACGGGCAACAGGGCAGGGCCGGGGTGGGACAGGAGAGGGACGAGGGACGGGGGCTGGGCCAGGGCCGGGGCGCGGGTCGGTTTTCACGGACCAGCTTTAACTCTTGGCGCAGGTGTGGAGACGGCAGACCCCGGGGCACCGCACTCGACAAGTGACAGTATTGAGTAGACAGGTGAAAATAAACCAGAGAGAAAAGGTCCGCTTGCACTTTTTATTTAAGACCGGACCCCCTCCGAGGGTGGTCTTTTTAAAAGGAAAAAAAAAATTTTTTTTATCACTCCCGGTGGTCGTTTTGTGCGTGGCAGCCGTGGCCTGTGTCCCGGTTTCAGTGTTTGTTCGGCCGCTGGTCTCAGTACAGACGCTTCCACGAGGAGGGTGCAGACATTTTTACTCCCTTTTTGGGGCTCAACGTTTACCGTTTTGTACATCAGCCACGTGCAGCAGCGGGGACGGGGGTGGGGTCCGGGGGTGTCCCAACCAGAAATTTCTAACTTTTTTTTTTTTAATTATTAATCCCTTCCTACTGCAGTTTCTGTTGTCATTTTTTAAATTTAAAATTTTTTTTTTTTTTTTTTTTTTACTTTTTACCTCTTGTGTATATGTAGGGAATTTATAGGGAAATATGTACTTTATGGAATAAATTTTAAGAACTAAAATATATTTTATTTTAAATAAAGTAATGGACCTTTAATCTTACACAGCTAAATTACTGATTATATATTTGCTGAGCTGATTTAAGGGTTTAAAAAATTGTATCAAGAGTTTTATTTTTTGACTTCAAAGCCTTAATAAAGTCTTTTTACTACATGTGAGCGCCCGGCTTCAGCGTGGTATGGGGACGGTGGTCGTGGGGGCACTGCTCTGCCCCCCGAAATTCTGGGGTCCGGGCTCTGACTCTGGCCAGGCTCTATCTTGTTCCAGATGGGGGGATTGGATTTGTGGATGGATTTGGTCCAGCTGGGTCCCCCTTTCCTGAGGCCTTGGTCCCCCACATCCCAGTGGGTGTCCAATCATGGGGACACCTGTGGCTTCCACCGAGGGAGCAAAGCCAGGCTACCCCTTCCTCAGGGGACATCTACCCAGCTCTGTGGTGTGTGTAGAACCCACCCCAGCAGCCTGGGTCCACCAGTCATTGTGCAGATGGGGAAACTGAGGTCCAGAAATCACCAGATGAACCACAATCTTCCTCATCCACTCACCCCAGGGACCATGGCCCATGGGGCCACCAGACACAATTATTTGGGCTGGGGTTGGGGTTGAGCCCAGGAGGTGAGGACGGGGTCACCACAGGTTGGGCCTTTGGTGGTCAATGGACACCACGGATTCTGAAGGAGGGAGGGAAGACCCCAGTGTATGAAGCATGGTGGTATGGTGACAGCAGCTGCTGTGGGGACAAGGCAGGAGACCGGACTGGCGCTGGCTTGAGGAATGGGCAATGGGGAGTGACGGGGACAGAGCCCTTGAGGAAAACTAACAAGTGGAAGGCTCGGAGGGCTTCCAGGAGGAGGCAAGGGGGCTCAGGGGCCAACAGCTGCTCCAAACCTGGTGGGAACGAGTGGCCAGAGACAGTCACCTGGGTTTGAGCAGTCCTGCCTGGCCCCTGGCCTGGAACTTCCCCATCTGTAAAACAGGGATACTCCTAGGTCCAACCTCCTGTCTCTTTGAGGCTGATGGGGAGGATGTGCAGTGGGTTGAATGGTGCCCCCCCCCCACAGTATATGTCCCCTGGAAGCTGTAAATGTGACCTTATTTGGAAATAGGGTCTTTGTAGATATATTAAGAATCTCAAGATGAGATCACCCTGAATTAGGTTGGGCCCTAAATCCATATAAGAAAGAGGCAGAGGGAGATTTGAGACTCAGACACACACACGAGACCACGTGAAGACAGACAGACTGAAGCGATGGACGCCTGCAGCTTCTGCAGCTGGAAGAGGCGGGAAGCATCCTCCCCCAGAACCTTCAGCGGGAGCACAGCCCGGCCTCACCTTCATTTCGGACTTCTGGCCTCTAGAACGTGAAACAGTTTCTGTTGTTTAAGCCACCCAGCTTGTGGCACTTTGCTACAGCAGCCCCTGGAAACGAAAACACAGAAGGCAACACTTAACCCAGGCCTGGGGCACAGGTCAGTGGCAGAGCAGATGGGTTCAGCTACAGTGCCCAGGGGGACCTGGGGTGAGGTCAGGCCTCAGCTACACAGCAGCAGAAGGCTGCTGGGGGTGGGGTGGGGTGCACAGATGGCCCTCCAGAAGTCTAGCCAGGAAGGGAAAGAGAGTGAGAAAAAGCAGCCCCTGAGGGGACAAGACGTCAAGGGCAAGACAGGACTTTGAGGGGGGTGGGAGAGAGTCTTTGGAAGGAAGGGAGGGGGTGGGGCCCAAGGGAGGGTCCTGCGGGGGTGGGAACAATGGAGGATTTGGTCCCGGTGACTACAGGTAGTTGGGGGTGTCTCAGGGTGACTTTGCCTCTGTGGAGATGCAAATGGGATCAGCTTGTCAGCTAGCTGCTGTAAGTTTGGGGCGAGAAGAGGCCCCCAAAACTGGGAGGAGGGACTGGGATGACAGGGGAAAGTGCTTGCATTCTGGAGGGGGTGGGTGGATGGATGATGGGTGGTTGGGTGGGTGAGTGGATGGATGGGTGGGTGATTAGGACCTCTGCCCTCTCACACTCTCTTAGCACAATTTCTGAGTATGCTGGCATTCCTCTCTCCACTTCCCTGGCTGTCTCTTGGTTGTCTGTCCAGCAGTCACGGAACCTGGCTTTTAAAGAAATCCTGGGCCGGCCCGTGGCTCACTCGGGAGAGTGTGGTGCTGATAACACCAAGGCCCCGGGTTCGGATCCCATATAGGGATGGCCGGTTTGCTCACTGGCTGAGCGTGGTGCTGACAACACTAAGTCAAGGGTTAAGATCCCCTTACCGGTCATCTTTATAAAAAAAAAAAAAAAAGAAATCTTAAAAATTATACCTGAAAAAACATGTATATATAGAATGGCTTCAAACTCAACCCCACAGCACACAGTACCACCGTCTAGGTTGTGTTTTCACACCTCTGTCCACTACGTGTTGCTTTAAAAGCATTTTAGAGTCCGCATAGCAGACATGGTTTCCCTAGCTGCTTTCCTTTTTTCGTTGGTGGCTATTTGAATTTAAATGACCATTCAATGAAGAACAAAATTCAGTTTCTCAATTGGAGTAGCCTTGTTCTAAGTGATTGATCATATGTGTGGCTGGCGGTTTCCATATTGGACAGCACGGATTTACAACATCCCCATTAATGCAGACAGCTCAATTGACTGGAACATTCTAGAAGACTCTAGAAAGATCCAATACAGTAGCCACCAAGCACATGTGGCTATTTCAATTTCAATTCTGTTGATTGCTGCAGTCCAGTACATGCTGATGTGGTTTTCCAGGGGTGAGATAGGCTGTGGTAAAAACAGGGGCTCCCAACAAAGAGGTCTGTGCATGGGGTGGATGAGACGGAGAGGCCACACCCAATTCACCCTTTCAATCTTGTTTCCCACTATTTTCACCTGTTCCCCTGACTACTTTTTGTTCTCTAAATGTGCCCAGCGGCACCACCTCCAGGTGGCTTTCCTCCGACCCCGCCATACAACCAATCCCTCTGTCTAGCCTCTGCTGCATGCCCAGGCAGAACTCATCTCTCTCTCCTCTGAGCTCCTAATCCCTGGGACCTGTGGATATGTCACTTTATGTGGGAGGAGGGATGGAGTTAAGGACCTTAAGATGGGAGGACATCCAGTGTCCTCACAGGGTCCTCATGAGGTGGCAGAGGTTCAGAGGCAGAGACTGGAAGATGCTGCACTGCTGGCTTTGCAGACAGAGGAAGGGGCCACATGCTGAGGGCTGCAGGCACCTCTAGAAGCTGGGAAGGGAGGACACGGGTCCTCCCCTGGAGCCTCCAGGAGGGACCAACTCTGCCCACCTCTCGATTTTAGGACTTTTTATTTCCAGAACTGTGAGGGAACAAATTTATGGTGTTTAAAGTCACTGAATTTGTGATCATTGTTACGGAAGCTGTAGGACACTCATACGGCTATGCAACAAGTTGCCCACCTCCTTGAAGAAATAGCTGGTCCCACGGCTTAGACAGGGAAAATACAGATGAGCCTGAGCCATTTCCTGGTGCTAGAAAGTAAGGATGTGCAAAAACAAACCCACAATGACACAGCCATGTCAAAGGGACACAGGTGCTCTCAGTGGCCAAAGCTGCAACAATTCATCCTGGAAACCACAGGACCCTCAATTCGTTAGAGTTTCAGATAAACAATGCATCATTTTTAGTATAAGCACATCCCAAGTCTTGCTTGGGGCATCGTTATGCCAACCGATGCCTCGTTACTTATCTGAAATGCCAATTTAACCAGGCATTTTGTATTTTTATTTTCTAAATGTGATAATTTTATGAGGAATGGAAGAGAAAGGGGGGGTGACCCTCTGATTTGCAGTGAGAATTATAAACCAGAAAACATCATCCTGTGGGTCCTAAATTACAGACAGGGATTAGAGAACACAGACCGGAATTAATTGCATAGGTATTTATTGGCATTGACTGAGTGCCTTGATTCCTGGCAGAGCCTGCAGTGGGTGGGTTTGCTCTGGGGTGGGAGCCAGGATGAAGCCTTAAGCCTCCCAAATACATCTGCCCCTCCCCAGCCCCTCCACAATCCCCAGTCTGACCCCATCAGCGTCCAGGTGGGACTAGAACGGCCTGTCCTCTGTCGCCACTGTGTGGCCAGTGCTGCACACGACACCCTGCCCTGTGACATCCTCTGGAGCCGAGAATGCTGGGGACATTCTGGATTATTCGTGTATGGTGGAGATTCAAGCTCCTTTGCCCCAGTCTGTGAGCTCCCCCAGGGCACGAGGCACCCCCTTTTCACCTGTCCCTGCTGACTGACCCTCGCTCAGCGACTCAGCGCTGGCACACAGTGGGGGCTCCTAACTTTTTTTTTTTTTTTTGGCATCTGGCCGGTCCAGAGATCCGAACCCTTGAACAGGCCAGCCAAATGTTTGCTGATTGAATGAGTGACTATCACAAAGAACTCAAGCGTTTCCTTTACCCAGAGCAGATCCCGACTCATCCAGCTTCGGGGAGTGACACAGCCACCTAAACACCCCACCCCACCCTGTGAGAATTTTGCTGCTATCCTCAAGGCAGAGGACTCTGGCTCACTGGCTTTTTTCATTTACACAACATTTGTCTCCTGAGTGGTGGTGAGCATCTTGCTTCTCTTGCAGCTGGGAGCCCTCAACAGGCCATTTGATGAAATGGGACATGGTCCCCCCAGTGAGGGGCAGGAGGGCACAGGTCCCAGGAGAAGTTCTGGATGCCAGACAATCCTTGGGTGTGAAGATACACTTGCTTATTTTCCCACCTGAAAATAGAAGTTGAGATTTGTCAGTGGAGACTGGAGAACATTTCACCGATTTACATGATTGAAAGAGACCTAATGGGTTTTGAAAGTCATTTTCAACTCCCTCAGCCTGGTGATCATGGTGAACGTCACCCGGAGTTCATCATGTTGACAGCACGTAGCCTTGATGTGATGTATTGAAAAGGGCGTTCACCTCTGCGGTCTTCCTTCCTAAAGTCCATAACCCCAGTCTAAAACTGTTCTGAAAAATAAAGTTTATTAAAAGCAAAACAAAAGAAAACAAAAAACATGAGTAGAGGCACTTTGGAGACCTGCCTGGGGAGGAAAGGGGCTTGATCAGTCCCTACCTGAGCTCCATAGCAGGGATAATAAACCTCCAATGTGGATTTGAGCCCCATGCTAGGGCGTCTTGCAAGCGCGTGAGGCTGATGTCTTTGCTGTCCCTTAGTCAAGGAGCTGGATTGTTCCTAGAGTGGCTTTGAAGTTTCTCCTTCAGGCATGAGGAAAACCTTGGCAAGCAAGTGAACAATTTGACTGCTTTGATTGTTGACTTGTTTACTGTCTGCCACCCCCCACCCTTTGATCAAAAGGACAGGGACTCTGCACAGGCCTGGCACACAGGAGGTGCTCAGTAAATATTTGTCGACTGAATATTTCTTGGCATCCAATCTGCACCATAAAGAGCTTCCTCAACTCCTTTGTCCAGATCATGGAAGTTTCTGCTGTGGAGAGTTTCTGGGGCTGGGTTTTTTTTGCTTTGTTGATTAGGGAGACACAGGAGGAGCGTCCTGATCTTGGGGCAGGAGTGACCATAGGGGACTCCTCCCAGGCCGAATTTTATAAGGAAAGGGTATCTACATGTGCCTTGTGTAATTAAAACAGTTTTTAAAACTCAGGTGACATACTGGGTGATTTCATTTATATAAAAGCAAACACAGGGGCCGGCCTGTGGCTCACTCGGGAGAGCGTGGTGCTGATAACACCAAGGCCCCGGGTTCGGATCCCATATAGGGATGGCCGGTTGGCTCGCTGCCTGAGCGTGGTGCTGACAACACCAAGCCAAGGGTTAAGATCCCCTTACCGGTCATCTTTAAAAAAATAAATAAATAAATAAAAATAAATAAAAAATAAAAGCAAACACAGGCAAAGCTAATCATTGCTGTTAGAAACTGGAAGAATGGGGCTGGCTGTGAGCTCACTCGGTTAGAGCACGGTGCTGAGAACACCAAGGTCCAGGGTTCGATCCCTGTACTGGCCAGCCACCAAAATAAGTAAATAAAGATAAAATAAATACTGTGTGATCCCACTCACAGGAGGTCCCTGGAGTCGTCAGATCCACAGAGACAGAAAGTAGAACGGGGGAGCCGGCCTGTGGCTCACTCGGGTGAGTGCGGTGCTGATAACACCAAGGCCCCGGGTTCGGATCCCACATAGGGATGGCCGGTTCGCTCACTGGGTGAGCGTGGTGCTGACAACACCAAGCCAGGGGTTAAGATCCCCTTACCGGTCATCTTTAAAAAAAAAGGAAAAAGAAAAAAAAGAAAGTAGAACGGGGGATGCCGGGGGCTGGGGCGGGGGATGGGGAGTGAGTGTTTAATGGGCACAGAGTTTCAGTTTGGGAAGATGAGAAAGTTCCGGAGATGATGGTGGAGATGGCTGCACAGCCATGTGAATGTGCTCAATGCCACTGAGCTGTGCACTTTAACATGGTTAAGATAATAAATTTATGTCATGTGTATTTTACCACGATAAAAACGTTGGGAGAAAAAACCCCCACACACCAAAAAGTCTAATGCATCTAGGAAGGCCACAGATGGAGAAATAGTAAAATTAAAATACAGTTTGTGATGGAGTTTGTGTTGTCCCCCAAAAAACTTGTGGAAATCTGATCTCCCATGTGGCAGTGTTGGAAGCTGATTGAGTCATGGGGGCGGATCCCTCATGAATGGATTCATGCTCTCCCTGGGGGAGGGGGGAGTAATGAGTGAGTTCTCGCTCTGTTAGTTCCTGCAAGAGCTGGTTGTTTAAAGGACCCTGGCACCTTCTCTCTGTCTCTCTCTTGCTTCCTCTTGCCATGTGATCTGCTTGAGCTCATCAGCTGCTGCCACTTTCCGTCATGAGTAGAAGCAGCCTGAGGCCCGTGCCAGATGCAGCTGTCCCAGAATCGTAAGCCAAATAAACCTCTGTTCTTTATAAATTATCCAGTCTCAGGTGTTCTGTTATAGCAACACAAAACGGACTAAGATTGAGAAGAAAAAAAAATTAAAACATTGTCATGGGCCCCAGACTCTGTGCCCAATAAATACAGGGATCCCACTGGCCACGTGCATGTGTTCAGGGTGTACAAATCCACCGAGTGCCCCTTGCGGGCACGTTTTTGCCTAGATTATAGTCATAGAAAGTCAAAAAGCTGTCTGAGAAGAAACTTCCATCTGCCTCCTCCCACCTCCACCTTTCCTTTTCAGTGCTAGATTTAAAGAAAAGGCAAAAGCAAAACTTTCAAAAGTTTAAACACTGTTAGAGTGCAGCCTTCTAACACCAAGGTCACGGGTTGTGATCCCCGTACTGGCCAGCAGCAAAAAGAAAAAAAAAAGTTTAAACAGTGTTTTAATTTTTAAGTGGGATTTTAATTTTATTTTTTTTATTTTTATTTTTTAAATTTTTTTGTCTTTTTCCGTGTCCGGCAACGGATTGCAACCCTCAGTGTCGCCCCCGTACCGGACCAGGACCGGCAACGGGATCGCAACCCTCGGTGTTGCCCCCGCGCCTCGCGCTCAGCCAGTGAGCGGGAACCGGTCTGTATGTGGGATCCGAACCCTCGGCGGGAGCGCCACTGCGCTTCCCAAGCGGCGCACTGTAGCAGCGCGCCACCGGGCCGGCCCAAGGGATTTTAATTTTAAAATGGGATTTTTAGGGCAGAAAAAAGAGTTTTGTGTGATACCGTAACAAAGGTGGATTCATGACATTGTACATGTCCTAACCCATAGACCTACAAAGCAAAGGCAGGACCATCATGTGCACGACGGCTGGTGGGATGCCCCTGTCGTGGCTGCCTGGCCGTGACAGATGCAGTGCGGTCAAGGCCAGACACTGGCTGTCCGGGAACCGCGCAGACCTGGGGCGTGTATGGGAACTCGCCACCTTATCTGCTCAATTGCTCTGAGTCTAACAATGTTCTTAAAAAAATAAAGCCTATTAATTTTTTAAGGTAAAAATGTTTGAAAGAACACGGAGCACTAGACCCACAGTGTGGGTCAGGAGTAAGTGGACCGGGGAGAATTATTATTCCTGCTGGGACATGTTCCTGTGACTCTCGGGCTGGGGTGGGGATGCGGGGG
>NW_007732341.1:8187-9352 GCF_000696425.1 Galeopterus variegatus | reverse complement strand
GGGGGTTCGCTCTTGGCAGCTGCCGGTGGCCCGAGGCTGCAGAGAACACGCTGTCTGTGCTTATTTTAAAGGTTGGCCCAAAGCCACTGTGTGTGGCCTGGAAACGGGCTGGGCGCTCACAGCCTGTCCTTGACTAGAGAGAACTCCAGGGGGCAATGGGGGGACAGCAGAGGCAAAGGCCAGGAGGTGGGACCTAGCTTGTCCTGTTGAAAGTGCACCAGGCTGGCAGCAAGTCCACCCCGCCTGCCCACGGTGGGGACCCATGTCCAAGAACCCTGGGCTACTCACTTAGACCAAACAGCAATAAGAATCCGGAGGTAGGTGCTAACATCAACCCCATTTTACAGAGGGGGAAACTGAGGCTTTAGTCTATCCTCTGTCACTCTCAGCCATGGGGGATTCATAAAACTGTTGTCTTCCTCAAGGCTGAGACTTCCCCAGTGCTCTGGACCCGCTTGCCCTCTTGCTTGGCCATTTCTGTGCACGATTGGCCCTTGGTCACTGTTCTCTGTTAGTGCCTTTGAATGAGGTTTTCTGTCTCCTCGGTTTGTCTTTTTGTTTTTAACTGGTTGGGCCAGGGTCTCCCCTTTGACACTGTGGACCTTCAGGGCTGGATTGCTCTCCGTGGTGGGGCGTCCTGGGCACTGCAGGTGCTGAGCAGCGTCCCTGACCTCCACCCACTCCATGCCAGGAGCACCCCCAGTCCTGACAAGACACCGTCTCTAAAGTGTCCTTGGGGTGCAGGATCCCCCTGGGTGAGACGCGCTGGGTTAGAAGGAACCTTTCATCTCATCCCGTTTCTTTTCCCCAGATGTGCTCTGCTCCAGCATGCCGTGTGAACAAGCAAACCCTGGGACATGCTGTGTTTTTGCACCAACGGTAACACATCGTGCCCACCCCAGATTCATCTGGCCAGTGCCTCTCTGATGGGTATTTAGTTTGCTGCAAACTTTTGCTCTTTCAAAGGACACGGCAGTGAAGTTTCACATGTTGGGGGTCAGGGGGGTCATTGGGCCCACGTAGAGAAAAGGTGACAAACCCTCCACCGTGGGATGGCCATGTCAAGGGTCAAGCCAGTTTGGGGCAAAATGTCCCCCGAATAGTCTGGATCCTCCTGTTCTCCCCAGCTCCCTGGCACGCTGACAGTTCTGCTCTGCAGTGTTGC
>NW_007732341.1:3030-7202 GCF_000696425.1 Galeopterus variegatus | reverse complement strand
CTGGATCCTCCTGTTCTCCCCAGCTCCCTGGCACGCTGACAGTTCTGCTCTGCAGTGTTGCAAAATTCGATTTTGTTTCTTTTCTTTCTTTTATGTCCTTATCCAAACAGAGATACACAGGAGCAAAATTGGATTTTGGTTTATTCTGAGCAACCCTTGAGCTGGATTTATGTCCTGGCTGAAATGGCTTATGCTTTATTCGTAAAACTTTCTTTCTTTCTTTTTTTGTAAAACTTTCGAGTGTGGGAAGTGGCAAGCACGACCCACAGCGGAGGTGGGTAGAGTCGACCTGCAGGGACGCAGCTTCCACAAGGCCCCGTTCTCCGAGGGCTCTGGGCTTCGACTCCCCACGGGCCCGGCCCTCTCCTGTACCCAGATTGTTGTGTGGCAAATGCCTTTTCTCCACAAGGTGAGGAAGCTTCGTAAAACTCAGAACCACAGTGCCATTGTGTTCACCTATTTCTGTTGCTTATAACAAAATATCTGGAACTGGGTAATTTATAAGAAAATAAAATTTAGTGCTTACAGTTACAGAGGCTGGGAAGTGCAATGTCCAGGTGACACATCTGGAAGGAATCTTCTTGGTGGTGGCTTTACAGCAATGCAGGGGTCTCACATGGCAGAAAACGGTGGAGCAGAGAGAGAGACTCTCACGTGCTCTCCTTCTACAGCCCTCAGAACCACGCCCCTGACCACCAGCCTTCATCCACTCACTACAGCGGGTCCTACAACCTAATCACCTCTTTAAGGCCCCACCTTTCAATTGCCATAATAGGATTTCCCACCCTCAACAGTTGCAGTGGGGATCGAGCTTCTAATACATAAAACTTGGGGGACACAATTCAAGCTTCAGTGAGTTTGGGGGGGGGGCGTTCAATCCACAGCAGTCATGATCAGACTTACAGCCATTACCATGAATTTCTTAATAGCAACGTCTGGTTAGTATTTAAATCTCCCCAGTTGTGCGTGCGTGTGTGTGTGTGTGTGTGNGCAACGTCTGGTTAGTATTTAAATCTCCCCAGTTGTGCGTGCGTGTGTGTGTGTGTGTGTGAGAGTGCGTGTGCGTGCGTGTGTGTTTGTGTGTGAGTGAATGTGTGTGCGTGTGAGTGTGTGAATGTGTGTGTGCATGTGAGTGTGTGAATGTGTGAATGTGTGTGCGTGTGAGTGTGTGAATGTGTGTGTGCATGTGAGTGTGTGAATGTGTGAATGTGTGTGCGTGTGAATGTGTGAATGTGTGTGCGTGCGTGTGAGTGTGTGAGTGTGTGTGTGAATGTGTGTGCGTGTGAGTGTGTGAATGTGTGTGTGCATGTGAGTGTGTGAATGTGTGAATGTGTGTGCGTGCGTGTGAGTGTGTGAGTGTGTGAATATGTGAATGTGTGTGTGCATGTGAGTGTGTGAATGTGTGTGTGAGTGTGTGTGTGCGTGTGTTTGAATGTGTGTGAGTGTGAGTGTGTGAATGTGTGTGTGAGTGTGAGTGTGTGAATGTGTGTGTGTGCGTGCGTGTGAGTGTGTGAATGTGTGCGTGCGTGCGTGTGTGTGTGTGAACGTGTGTGCGTGCGCATGCGTGTGTGTGAGTGTGTGTGAATGTGTGTGTGTGTGCGTGTGTGTGTATGCGTGCGTGTGTGTGTGGAGATGTGCATTTTTTCTTTTTTTTTTTTTTTTTTGAGACCGGCCGCACCGCGCTCAGCCAGTGAGCGCACCGGTCATCCCTATATAGGATCCGAACCCGCGGCGGGAGCACTGCTGCGCTCCCAGCACCACACTCTCCCGAGTGCGCCACGGGCTCGGCCCCATATATACATTTTTTAACCATTGGTTTCTTCAAATCTATATCCAAACACATCCTCAGTGTTCGGTTCATGTGTCTTCATCTCATTTCATCTCACCCGGTGGTTCCCAATCTTGCCTGCCTGTTGGGGTGAATGGAGCTTTAGAAAGACTGAAGTGCGAGCCCCAGATTCTGCCATAATCAGTCTGGGGTATGACGCGGGCAGCAGGATTTTCTTTTTTTAATCATGGTAAAATACACATAACATAAAACTGAACATTTTAATCATTTTAAAGTGCACGATTCAATGGCATTAAGTACGTTCACAATGTTGTGCAACCGCCACTATCTAGTTCCAGAACTTTTTCCACCTCCCTAGAGGGACCCCCAACCCCATCATCAGTCATGCCCCATCCCCTCCCCCAGCCCCCCGCAACCACGGATCCACTTTCTGTCTCTGTGGATCGGCCTGTTCTGGACATTTCATGTAAATGGAGTCACACACCGCATGGCCTTTTGTGTCTGGGGTCTGTCACTGAGCGTGACGTTTTCATGGTACCATCCACGTGGTCGCGTGTGTCAGAGCCTCGTTCCTGTTCCCGGCTGAGTGATGTTCCAGTGTGTGGATGGACCGCGCTGAGTTTATTTATTCATCTGCTGATGGACACTTGGGCTGCTTCCACCTTTTGCCTGTTCTTAGTGATGCTGCTATGAACGTCCCTACACGTTTTCTTTTTTCTTCTTTTTTTTTTTTTTGAACATCTATTTTCAATTCTTTTAGGTATGTACTTAGTGGAATTGGTGGGTCATATGGTAACTCTATATTAAACGTATTGAGGGACCACCGAACAGAATTTTTTAACTGAGAAATTTATCAAGGTAATTGTAGATTCTCAAGGAGTCTTAAGAAATAACACAGAGCTATCCCTTGTGTGCTTTTCCCATTTCCCCCAGTGGTAGCATTTTGCAAAATAATAGTCAGTATCACAACCAGGATACTGACATGGATACAATCCACCAATCCTATTTAGATTTCCTCAGTTTTACCTGTCCTCGTGTGTGTGTTTGTGTAGTTTTGTCCAATTTTATTACCTGGGTAGGTTTCTCTGAATGTTTCCATCACTACAGGCCCGTCCCTCCCACACACCCCCATCCCCAACCCCTGGCAACCGCTAATCCGTCTTCCATTTCTAATAGGATATCATTTCAAAAATGTTACATGCGTGATTATTTATTTATTTATTTATTTTTGGCGTCTGGCCGGTGAGGGGATTCCAACCCGTGACCTCGGTGTTATCAGCCCTGTGCTCTGACCAAATGAGCTAACCTGCCAGCCCAGTCTGTGACCTTTTGGAATTGGCTTTGCTTGCTCAGCCTCACTCCCTGGAGTCATCAGGATTTTATAAACTCCCCATGCGGCCAAGGTTGACCTACCTACAGGCACCTGTCCCCCGTTTTTTCCCTGGCGGTTTATTTCTTGAGGAAACCCAGCACCTCAGTTTCCTCATCTGTAAAATGGGAGCAGGGAGGGCTCAGCTCACAGGACACTTGCGGGGATGTCCACCGCCAGTGCTGGTCCCTGAGAAGCTTTGAGATGTCCTGCATGGTTGCCATGGCAGCTACCAACACCACCTGCTCCTGATGCTGCTGCCCTGGCCCTGCCTTGCTGGCTCCTGATTGGAGGAGATGTTGTATCACATGGTCTGAGGGACCAATGAGGAGGTGGTCCAGAGTCTGGGTTCAGACATAGCCTCTGAGTGGGAAAAACTGTAAAACTGGAAACTCTCCGAGGGTAAGTTTTCACTCATTCCTTAAGAGTTAAACATTCTCTGAGTGGTTTAAATGTGTGTATAGAGAGAACCAGGGCCAGAGTGGATACTTTGCCATTTCTCGAAGCTCCAACCCTTGTCAGCACCCAAAGAAGTGAGGCTGATAATTTTATTTCTGGAGGTGCACAGTTAACCCCTCTGAAGAAGGTTCCAGAAACTTTCAGTGTGAGGGCGTTGTGGGCACCTTTCCATCTCTTGAAGTTCTTGTACCTAGAAATAAAAATCGGCCCAGGAGGTTAGACAATTAATACATTCTGTGGTTGGTTTATTTTTAATAAATCATCATTGTAGGTTCAGGGCGTGGGAGATTCTCACAGATTGTTGCTGTTCTGACGCCCACAAGCAGATGGAGATAAACACCCTAGGTAGGTCATTTTGCAAGAAACACAGTTAAACACGCTGAAGATGTTTTGTGTTTTTCTCCCCAGAAACAAATGTTCTGGGCAGAAATGGAGCTGGGTTCTTTGAGTGTTTTGGTACATGGATTAGTTTGTGATTGCTGGGTAACAAACCACCCCAAAACTTGGTGTCTTGAAACAACAATAAATGCCCATTTCTTGTAGTTTCTGTGGGTC
>NW_007732341.1:0-812 GCF_000696425.1 Galeopterus variegatus | reverse complement strand
GTTAAATTTTCTCTCTCTTTTTTTACCCCTAGCTTCCTAAGGTGTTAACTGTCAATCATTGGTTTTAGACAATTTTACTTTTCAATATAAACATTAAATGATAAAAATTTTCCTCAAAGCACCAATTAAACCACTTTCCACAATTTTTTTTCCATTTTCTTTTTATTCAGTTCAAAATATTTTATAACTTGCCTCATGATTTTTTCAGACCCATGAGTTATTATTTAAAGGTGTAATGCTTAATTTCCAAATATTTATGGTATTTTCAAATATCTTTTGTTTTTGATTTCTTGGTTAATCTCATTGCAGTTAGATAAAACAGTTTTTAACATTTTAACACCTTAAACTTATCGAGACTTGTTTTGTGGCCCAGGATGTTGTTAACTTTTGTGATTGTGCTATGTGAACTTGAAAAGAATGGCTATTCTGCTATCCTTGAGTGGAATATTCCATAAATATCAAGTAGGTCAGGTTAGCTGACAGTGTTGTTTAAATTTCTATAATTATTGAAATTTTTTGCTATTCTACTGATAACTGACAGACAAGTTTGAAATTTCCAACTATAAATGTGGGTTTATTTCTCTTTTCATTTCTGTAATATTTTTATTTTACGTGTTTTAAAGTTGTTGTCAACTACATAAATATTTGGTATGCTTTTTGTATTAATTAATTGACCTCTGTATAATTATTATATATCCCTCTTTATACTTGGTTAAGTCTCATTCTGAACTCTAATTTGATTGATATTAATATAATCATGACAGCTATTTTATTTTTAAAATTAGTATTTATATAATAGAAATTTTTCTGTA
>NW_007732340.1:267549-267754 GCF_000696425.1 Galeopterus variegatus | reverse complement strand
GGATTAAAGAAGTAAATATACACCCTGAAACAATAAAACTTCTTAAAGAAAACATAGGAGACAATCTTCAGGAAGTAGTACTGGACACAGACTTCATGAATACGACCCCAAAAGCATGGGCAACCAAGGGAAAAATAAACAAACAGGATTATATCAAACTAAAAAGTTTCTGCACAGCAAAAGAAACAATTAACAGAGTTAAAAG
>NW_007732340.1:263603-266124 GCF_000696425.1 Galeopterus variegatus | reverse complement strand
GGGGGGGGGGGGGGGGAGGGGAGGAAAAAAGGGGAAAAAAGATGAAAGTGCTCATACCATTGATAAGAATGAGGGTCTCATAAACATGACACGGTGGAGACAAAGATGGAAAACATCACGCATGGTGAAAGCAGCAAATCTTGAGTTGTCATTGAAGACCCACTGGACTGTGTGGTCAATTAGGAAAGAAAAGAATAAAATTAAAGAAAGAACACAGAATGATGGAAATATATAGCGGAAGATTGCATCTCAAAGGCAATGTATAATTGGGAATCTGATAATGTGTTTTAGTTATCCGGAAGCAGAACTCCAAGGCTGGTCTGCCTGTCCCAGACCTCACACTCAGCAGCAAGGCTCTGACTCACATTGACTGGGAGTCGGTCAGTGTGCACTCAGGGGCCCCACGGAGGTTGTGGGGTGGAAGGGAGTGTGTGGTCATCGTGCTCTCTGTGACTATCTCCATTGGGCTTTCTCTCCCCACCCCACCCATGGCTTTGCAGGGACCACCCACAGCTGCAAAGAAGTCCCTGTTCTCGAATGAAATCTCTCCATGACTCATGAGCTAAGAGGCACCTGGCTCTATCTTTGGAAAGCCTGTTGAGTTGAGCAGTGCTGGTTTTTTCAAGTCGGGGCACCCCATCACTAGGGGCATCCCCTCCCTCGTCATACCTTCCTGAGTCCTAGCTTTATCCCCTTGCAGTAGTCCTTCTTTTCAGAGTCTTCTCCTTCCTCTCTCAGCCCAGAGAGATTCCAGGCAGCGGTCTGGACAGGCGGCCAGGGAGGACATCTCTGCAGGCCAGCAGTGAGGTTATTACCTACCGCCTCAAAGCAGGCAGCAATTAGACAGAGTGCAGAGGACCAGAGCTTGTTCTGCCTCTCACTGGCTCCTGGCTGTCCCCTGCCAGGCTGTCCCTTTCAACCTCCAGCCTTGGAAAGGGGTCTATAGTTCTCTGGCTTCTAAGAGGGAAACCTTTAGTCATCTGCTGGCCCTTCCAGCTGCACTCAGACTCAAAGGAAGAGTGTTTCATATTAGCAGCAGAATCTTTGAATACTAACGACTTGTCTGAAAAATTTAACTTGCACCTAACCTTAATCCCACCTTTTGCAATGACGACTCATTTCCTATCATTACGATCTGGGTGGAAAGAAAGAGTCCTGCCTCCAGCACAGAGTCTTGGTGGACTTGAAGTTCAAGATTGTGCCTCTACTTTCCCCTCTTCTTTCTCCAGTAAGATGGACCCCACTTCTCATGTCAGGTGGGGGTGGAAGAAGAGGAGGAGAAGACAATTTTGCACAGTGGATTCTGGCCCTCAGGGACCAATTAGGACGCTCTGATTTAGAACAGATACTAACCTGCTGGGATCTGAGCATTAGTTAATCTGGATCTTTCAGGGTCAGGACAGTCCGAGAAAAAGGAGTAAAGTGGCTTGACTCCCAGCACTAGAGTTTCTGTCCAGAGCAGGTTGACCTGGGCACACAGAGGAGCTGCATGTGAGATGTCTCCTCCCAGAGCCAGGCTCCAGGGTGGGAGGGTGGAGTGAACAGGATCCTCACCCAAGGTGACTCCCCAGGGGCACAAGTTTCCCTAGGGCTGGGGAGGATCCCTGCTGTCTGCAGGCGCCTCTGAGCTTTCTTCTCTTTGGGGGGGCATGGCTGTCTTTGGTCAGAGCCTCTGCTTTGTGGCATTGGGAAGAGCAGTCTGCTGTCTCTTTGTCCTGAAGTTCTTGAAACTGAGAAAAGGATCTTACTTAACAAGACACTTGTTGTGGTCAGGGATTATTTCACTAACAGGAGCTGTGCGTGCGTGTGAGCTGAGAAGGTGGGGGAGAGGTAGGGGAGATGGGCAGAGGGAGATGAAGGGGTGAGGAAGCCCATTTCAGAATGATTGGGAAGGTCGAGAAGCAAGGACCCCAAGGGGTACAGACAGAAGATGCTGGAGAGATGGAACGTTTGTGTAATAGTATATACTATATAAAGTATAACACTATATATTATATATACAATATATCATACTATACACTATACACTACAGGTCACATAGTATATTCTATATACTATGTGGGATAATATATTAGCATATATTATATATAATACTAAATAATACATCATATATATAATACTATATGCTATCAACTGTGATAGCAGGGAGTTAATAGATAAATAGATAAATTAAGAAAGAGGGACTTAAATGTATTATTTGATGCAATAAATGTTGGCCACCAAATAACTAAAATCAGAAGGTGTTCACAGTGGTTGACCTTGGATTGTGAGCCCCATGGGCAGAGGGAAGGGAAGAAGGGAGCTTTCTATTTCATATCTTTTATACAGTTTGCCTTTCCTCTCATACATACTTTACTTCTAATTAAAAAAAAACTAAAATAAATAATTAAATGTTTATACAATAGAAAACTATGCAGCAGTTGAAAACAACTGTTTATTTTGATCTGGAAATCTGTCCATCACAAGAGGGGTCTTCAAAAAGTCTATGTAAGGATTTGTATTATCTTTTTTTTTTTTTTTT
>NW_007732340.1:261178-262268 GCF_000696425.1 Galeopterus variegatus | reverse complement strand
TTTTGAGTAACAACCATAAGTTCTTGACTATAAGTGGTCAGTCCAAAGACTGGCCTGGACAAAGCAGCACAGGAGATGAGCAGCTTTCTACACAAATATTTAGTGGGGGGAGGTAGAACAGGGAATGGGAATCCAAGGACTTCAGGACAAAAGGCTCTCAGAGAGCTCTTAGTTCACCGCCTTCACAGATAAGGAACAGACATGGGGCCCAGAGAGGGGCAGTGGCCAACGGAAGGTCGCACAGTTGAATTAGTGTCCAGAAAAGAAAGACCTGGGCTTACTAAAAGTCAGGGTCAGGAAGAGACCTGACGAAAAGTCAGGGGCTGGACCAGAAGGTGATGCCACGTGGCAGAGAATCCATTGGGTAGATGGCAGGGTATGTGTGTGCATGTGTGCGCATGGGGAGGAGGGCCATTCAGGAGTGGCTCAGGGTGCAGAGAGCTTGACCTGGAGAAATCAGACCAGCTCACCTTTCCTTAGTGTCCACGGTAGCTGGACAGAAGCAGCTTTGATATGGGCAGGAGGAAGCACCTTGGGGCTATCAGGGAGGGGCTTGGAAAGAAAGGGACATTTTCTGAGCATTTCTGATGCACCAGACATTGTGTGAGGTGCTTCCTCGTCCATCATCTCATTCAATCCTCACAGAAGCCCTGTGAGGTAAATATGATTATCCCAATTACATGAAAACAATGATGGCTAGAAAACTTAAGTTCTACAACTGGCCTGAAATCCCACAGCCAGCAAATGGCTGAGCTGGACTCTGAGGCTAGGTTGGTGAGATTCAAAAGCCAGATCTTACTCAAAGAACCAGGAGACTCCAATAAATATGTGTTAACTAACTGAGAAGAGCAGAAATGTCTTCCCCAACCGAGGATACAACCACTGCTGCTCCACTCCTGAACCCTGAGCATGAAATTGGCCTGTTCTCCCAATCCATGAATGGGGGACTAGGATTTACCTTTACCCAACAGGACTTTGAAAGTTCTCACTTCAGAGGACACCAGCAGTGGGGGCTCCTTTTCTCCAAGCTCTGAGCACCGATGGTGCCTCCTGAGTAGACCTGGCACAGGGATCTACTGTGCCAATGATC
>NW_007732340.1:259149-260484 GCF_000696425.1 Galeopterus variegatus | reverse complement strand
TCTGAGCACCGATGGTGCCTCCTGAGTAGACCTGGCACAGGGATCTACTGTGCCAATGATCGGGGAGAGATGGGCAAGAACTGGAGGTCAGAATTCATGGCTTCCAGGTTCTCAGTCCGATATCTGTCCTCACCAACCTCAGAGGCACACTGAATGCCCCTCGGATGCTGGCCCCCAGCCTCCTCCTATGCCTCCCTAGGTACCTGTGCCCCCACTGAGCCTCTACCTTCGAGAAGAGGCAGCAGGCCCCTGAGAGTGTGCATGTCAGTTAGGGTTTGTCGTTTACATGTGGAGATCATTAACAAGACTTATTTTTAAATTGTAATTGCAAAATGTAAATGCTCCCCAAACTGATGTGTAATTGCTACCCCCTCCACCCCAGCCCTTCCCCTCTGGTACCAGCTTTGCAAGGAGAGAATTAGAAAATAAAAAGGGGGTGGATTATGTAAGCAAAACGATTTTAAAAAAAGAGAGCGAGAGAGCTAAGAATTTAAGTGAGACAGCTGGCGGCTTCTCTGATTGCCACACTTCCAGCATTAGCTGCAAAAATTGTCCTTGCCAAATGCACCCATCCAAGCAATAGTGTCAACTGTATTTAGTCCCCAGAACAGACCGTACCGTCACTCACTTGGAAAGACAGTTCAGAGGTCAGTGTGTTGTGTGTCTGTGTCAAAGGAGTGAAGAGGCAAAGGTCGGGGTGATATTCAAAGTTGCCTCTTTCTCCTCCATGGGAGCCCTCCTTTCTACACAAAGACACAATCCGCAGCGGTAGCCAGCAGTTGGTCAACCCCTTTCCCCATATTCCACCATGCGGCTGGTGGCAGGGGTGCCTCCATTCCCCCGGCACAGGTGGCTGTTTGGACTCCAGCATTCCCAGCCTGGACTTGGAGAGAGACAGGACTCTACCAGGTTGTTCAGCAGGAACAGCCTCAGGTGTGTTTCAGTCCTAGAGAAGGCCACTATCTCGGGCATCAGCACACTTCACACTGGCTCACCAGGTATATAACTCTTGTCCCTTTTTTCTTTTTTTACCTCCCCCTATCTTCTTTAAGCTCTTACCACTGTCTACAGGGAACTCCCTGCAATATCACTGTGTGCCCAGGCTCCAAATGTTGTTGAAAAGACTGTCAACTTGTCCCCCACATGGTCATCACCCAACCCATATCTGGTGAAGTCCTGACCCCTGTAGATGTCTATGTCTGCTCCTCCACTTCCACCTCAAGGAGCCGCAGTGTAGCCACCCCTTGACACACCTAAACCACAGAGCTCCCCAGACAGGAAGCAGGACAGTGGCTGCTGCCAGTTCTTTCACTCCCAGGCATGGGGTGCTCTATG